>NC_052334.1:27384015-27581515 GCF_016432855.1 Salvelinus namaycush | reverse complement strand
CAGCCACTGTAATAACAGATGCCAGCAATCAAATAGGCCAAATGTCAGTTTGTGCACAGCTAAGATCCACCCCCTCCCTCTGACACTAGAGACAGGTAGATTCAACATAGTCCCTGAAGAGGAAAGATTGTGTGCATAGTGTGATCTTTGGGAAATAGAAAGTGAAGTCCATTTTGTGTTTTCTTGCCCTCTGTATGATGACTTGAGACATGTTCTGTTTGGTGCTCACCCTGAAGGGTTCTGGCTACAGAATGGACACAGGCTGGAGTTGTTTTTCTGAAAGGGAGTTTTTGACATTGAACAATTTATTCTCAAAGCCTGGGGGAGAAGGAGAACTGTATTGTTTGTGTAATGTGACTAGGTGTTATCATTGCCTAATTGTGCATTTAAATTGTTAAATGCATTTCATTTGTTTAATGTTAAAAAAACGACATGTTTTGTGCACACATACTTGAACTTGATCGGTCTATAAAAAAGTGGTCAGATGAAGCAGATGCTAAACTACAGGACTGTTTTGCTATCACAGACTGGAACATGCTCCGGGATTCTTCCGATGGCAATGAGGAGTACATCCCATCCGTCACTGGCTTTATCAATAAGTGCATCGAGGACGTCGTCCCCACAGTGACTGTACGTACATACCCCAACCAGAAGCCATGGATTACAGGCAACATTCGCACTGAGCTATAGGGTAGAGCTTTCAAGGTGCGGGACTCTAACCCGGAAGCTTACAAGAAATCCTGCTATGCCCTGCGACGAACCATCAAACAGGCAAAGCGTCAATACAGGGCTAAGATTGAATCGTACTACACCAGCTCCGATGCTCGTCTTATATGGCAGGGCTTGCAAACTATTACAGACTACAAAGGAAAGCACAGCCGCGAGCTGCCCAGTGACATGAGCCTACCAGACGAGCTAAATCACTTCTATGCTCACTTCGAGGCAAGCAACACTGAGGCATGCATGAGAGCATCAGCTGTTCCGGACGACTGTGTGATCACGCTCTCCGTAGCCGACATGAGTAAGACCTTTAAACAGGTCAACATACACAAGGCTGCGGGGCCAGACGGATTACCAGGACGTGTGCTCCGGGCATGTGCTGACCAACTGGCAGGTGTCTTCACTGACATTTTCAACATGTCTCTGATTGAGTCTGTAATACCAACATGTTTCAAGCAGACCACCATAGTCCCTGTGCCCAAGAACACAAAGGCAACCTGCCTAAATGACTACAGACCCGTAGCACTCACGTCCGTAGCCATGAGGTGCTTTGAAAGGTTGGTAATGGCTCACATCAACACCATTATCCCAGAAACCCTAGACCCGCTCCAATTTGCATACCGCCCAAACAGATCCACAGGTGATGCGATCTCTATTGCACTCCACACTGCCCTTTCCCACCTGGACAAAAGGAACACTTATGTGAGAATGCTATTCATTGATTACAGCTCAGAGTTCAACACCATAGTACCCTCAAAGCTCACCACTAAGCTTAGGATCCTGGGACTAAACACCTCCCTCTGCAACTGGATCCTGGACTTCCTGACGGGCCGCCCCCAGGTGGTGAGGGTAGGTAGCAACACATCTGCCACGCTGATCCTCAACACGGGAGCTTCCCAGGGGTGCTTGCTCAGTCCCCTGCTGTACTCCCTGTTCACCCACGACTGCATGGCCAGGCATGACTCCAACACCATCATTAAGTTTGCAGACGACACAACAGTGGTAGGCCTGATCACCGACAACGACGAGCCAGCCTATAGGGAGGAAGTCAGAGACCTGGCCGGGTGGTGCCAGAATAACAACCTATCCCTCAACGTAACCAAGACTAAGGAGATTATTGTGGACTACAGGAAAAGGAGGACCGAGCACACCCCATTCTCATCGACGGGGCTGTAGTGGAGCAGATTGAGAGCTTAAAGTTCCTCGGTGTCCACATCAACAACAAACTAGAATGGTCCAAACACACCAAGACAGTCATGAAGAGGGCACGACAAAGCCTATTTCAGGAAACTAAAAACATTTGGCATGGGTCCTCAGATCCTCAAAAGGTTCTACAGCTGCAACATCGAGAGCATCCTGACTGGTTGCATCACTGCATCCTGACTGGTTGCATCACTGGTACGACAATTGGTCGGCCTCTGACTTCAAGGCACTACAGAGGGTAGTGCGTACGGCCCAGTTCATAACTGGGGCTAAGCTGCCTGCCATCCAGGACCTCTACACCAGGCGGTGTCAGAGGAAGGCCCAAAAAATTGTCAAAGACCCCAGTCAACCCAGTCATAGACTGTTCTCTCTACTACCGCATGGCAAGCGATACCGGAGTGCCAAGTCTAGGACAAAAAGGATTCTCAACCATTTTTACCCCCAAACCATAAGATTCCTGAACAGGTAATCAAATGGCTACCCGGACTATTTGCATCGTGTGCCCCCCCAACCCCTCTTTTACGCTGCTGCTACTCTCTGTTTATCATATATGCATAGTCACTTTAACTATAAATTCATGTACATACTACCTCAATTGGGCCGACCAACCAGTGCTCCCACACATTGGCTAACCGGGCTATCTGCATTGTGTCCCACCCACCACCCGCCAACCCCTATTTTACGCTACTGCTACTCTCTGTTCATCATATATGCGCACGTGACAAATAAACTTTGATTTGATTTGATATTGTGTCTAATAAGCCTGGGCTGGGCACCAATTGGTGTTCGACACAAAACAAATATAAATCAAATAGGTTTTCAACCGATAACATATACCTAAAATGACATGAATATGACTACAATGCAGTGCATGTGCAGGTAAGATTGTTCTCAAGAGCTCCTACAGTGACTTATTAAGAGAAATCAGTTCCACAGTAGAAAGGGGCCTTTGTGCAGTACTATTCCTCTGGCTGTGACGCAGCTTAGACAGGCAGCGTGAGAGCAGAGCACAAACCCTCCTACCCACACACACTTGGCACAATCTATTTCATTATCTGAATAGAGCTGGCCCTTGTCCTCAGTGAGAAGGGCAATGTTGCATGCCCGGCATTTTGTGTTGGACGCTAGGAGAGGGAAGTAAAGACAGATGTCAACTGACTGACTAACTCCCGGGCTGGAGTGATCAGTTTCATATGACCTGGGGCTTGATTGGTTTATGTCATTAAGGTATTATTTACGGTCTTTCAGATTGAGTAGGGGACATTCACTGATACTCAGGCTCTATGTGTGTCAGTTGCTGCTGTCTCTGGCATTCTTGAAAGTAATTTAAAAATTGGATTTAGGATGGGGGCGAGATTTAATGTTTCTTGAACAAACCTCCCCTGCAATGAGAGGAGCTTAAAGAATGTAGATAATCAGAGCAGAAATGTCAAATGTACCATGATTCTTAAATATTCCCGATTGGAAATCCATAAACAAACTTTAAGTGTAAAACATAGAGAGCATTTAGAAACAGAGTATTTAGAAACACAGGACAATAGGTTTCTAGATTGAACTTTCATTTATACTCTCTCCCCAATGTACAGTTTCCTTATTCAAATTAAACATTGATGATTGCATGTCACACAAACAACAGAGATGACAGCGATTGTATCTAAATTAGGATATTATTGGCAGGTCAAACTATGAAGGCAGCCTTCATTCTGACCCAGATAGTAGCTCTTCTAGCCTCTCTGTTGTCAATTTGTCCTTGCTAACATTTCAAGTGTAAAGAATTATTGAACATGGACAAAGGATGGTTCGGAACCCACTGAGGTCCTGCCAAATGAACAATGAGACTGTTCTCACATCTCTATCAAAGAGGAGGTTTAGAAGGAACAATTTGCAACATGGTTCATGGAATGCAATACTAGCTAGTCTTCATTGCATGTAGATGAAACTGTATCCTGTTCACTTAGTCCTTAAAGGCCAAGAAGAGTTATTTACAGAACTCATATCGACTAATCATGAGCCTCAACAGCACACAAACAGGCTAACAGGGACAAAACATTCTGCTGCTTTGAATTCTTATCAACATCATATTTCTCGTATTGTTTTAAAGGAAGAAGCCAATTTTGACCTTTAAAGGTACAATATGCAGAAATCGCTCCACCCTTTTCTGGATGAAAAACTTCATATAGTTCGCCTAATTTCAGTTTATGTGACAAAACAAGCAGTCATTTTGTGGAGAATCTTTGTACAGTCTAAAACTCTGTGGAATAACTTTTCCATAACCAAAAATATTGTATTCTCAGCTGTTTGAAGCTGCTGTGCAAAACCGAAAATAAAACATGAAAAAACAAAACTTAAGAACGAGAAGCATAAAAATAGTGGAACAGATCTACCGCTTCTTAGACTTGCTTTAAATGAAAATGACAGATCTATAACTCATATTTCTATGTGAATTTGATCGGGTTGCCCAAAAAGTGACAAGATTTCTGTCTGTTTGAATCTAGTCTCTGTAGTCTTGCATTCTGGGAAGCTTGGCGATCGAGGTTCACAAGATTAATAAAAAATGGATGAGATGCAGACTTAAGCCGGCTCAAAGGGAAATTGTGTGGTGTGTGTGTGTGTGTGTGTGTGTGTGTGTGTGTGTGTGTGTGTGTGTGTGTGTGTGTGTGTGTGTGTGTGTGTGTGTGTGTGTGTGTGTGTGTGTGTGTGTGTGTGTGTGTGTGAGAGAGAGAGAGAGAGAGAATGGGGGGACATTACTGCGATGAGAATTGATTCAGATTATTCCCACATGAGTAACACTATCTGTCCGCCTGCATACACCAGCCTCCCTCCAGCCATGACTATACTAGGCTGGACATTGGTCCTCTAGTCTGTGTCTCTTACCACAAATAGTTTTCCTGCGTTGTAGTGGAATCCTGACAGGATAGGAGTAACACTGCTTACTGGTCCAGAATCCATGACTAAGAAAGGCTTCTTAACCATTCTTCACAGTCTATAAACAAATTAAGTGGACAGTAAAAAAGCTAACTGCGGGCAATTGCTGTTGAAAAGAGAAAGAGTACGAGCAACATTGGTGAGGTCATCAATGTAGTTACATTGTAGTTACAGGTTAATGTAATAATGATGTAACTGCTCTAATTGATGCACTAGGCAAAAACCTGTTTCATGACCTCTGTATCTTCCCTTACCAATTTGGACTGATGGAAGGCAGCCAAACACTAAGCCAGGGTCACGCTACAGCACTCTTACACTGATCAAAGGATTGGAGGTCAAATGGCACTACCAGACATCCTGGTTATACACTGAGTGTACAAAACATTAGGAACACCTTTAGCCCTCAGAACAGCCTCAATTTATCTGGGCATGGACTCTACAAGGTGTCGAAAGCATTCCACAGGGATGCTGGCCCATGTTGACTCCAATGCTTCCCACAGTTGTGTCAAGTTGTCTGTATGTCCTTTGGGTGGTGGACCATTCTTGACACACACGGGAAACAGTTAAGCGTGAAAAACCCAGCAGCGTTGCAGTTCTGGACACACTCAAACCGGTGTGCCTGGCACCTACTACCCTACCCCGGTCAAAGGCACTTAAATATTTTGTCTTGTACATTCAACCTCTGAATGGCACACATACACAATCCATGTCTCAATTCTCTCAAGGCTTAAAAACCCTTATATAACCTGTCCCCTCCCCTTCATCTACGCTGATTGAAGTGGATTTAACAAGTGACATCAATAAGGAATTATGGCTTTCACCTGGATTCACCTGGTCAGTCTATGTCATGGAAAGAGCAGGTGTTCCTAATGTTTTGTACACTCAGTGTACAATGTAAGAGCAGGCAACTCTTTGCTGTAGTGACATATGGGATGCAATGGCTAACAGTCAATGTCACATTATTTAACAACCCAAGGCTTGTCAATGTAATTATGAGATACAGTTTATTAGGGCAAGATTAAGAGACTGTCAGGCAATTCTGAAGTTCTGCTGCACTTCTGCTTCTTAAGCCACATCCCAAATCCTAATTATTTTTTCTGCAACCCATGCGCCTGTTGAGGGTGAGTCTTTGTCAGCTGGCAGCCTGTGAACTCAGTAGGGAGTGGTTTAGGAAGAGGTGCAGAGCACTAAGAGAACAAATTGGCAATGCTTCAGTTAACATTGTTTTCATGACAGCGGTAGTGGATTTGAACTGCATGTCAACCCAGAGCCTTTGATCTGGAACCCCATCCAACCACTACTGCCCCCCGGGGATGAAATGGTTAAGAGAGGCTCATCAGCATGGGATAGAAATCAAATCAGTCTCAGGCTCTGTTCTCTCTCTCTCTCTCACTCGCTCTCTCTGTCTGTTGGGCAGCTTTTCATACTGAGTCACATGCCAAGGACAAAGCAAGCACACCAGGCCAGTCACAACCAAAACAGGATGATCAGAAACCATTTAGACAGATTGTCAAGTGATGACTGTGACAGCTAGCACTGGGACACTGTTTACTCTGTCTCCTAGAGGAGGGAAATACAGAGAGAAAATAGCTTTAGTCAGTGCGAAAACTCCCACAGTGTTAAGTAAAAACAGTTATTGCTGTTTGACAGCAGTAACAGACCATTTCCAAAACATCCCCAGGCTGTATGGGCTGGGTGAACAACTGTTGATATAGTGCTCAGTTGCTGTATTCTACACATCAATCATTCTATAATCTCTCTTACACCTAAGTAAACATAACAGCCGTTCCATTCCAGTGTTGTACTGAAGCCAGATCAAGGACAAACTCCGAGAGACACGTCACACGGAGGAGTGAAGCATTGATGTCAACGTTAGTGTCAAGACGGGGGGACATTACAGGAAAGAATGGGAGGTGGGAGGATTGTTGTAATTTTTAATAACACTAACTCACCTGTTGCCGTGGAGAGGCTGGTGGAATTCCATTTGGAAGTCGCTGGTAGTCTGCTGAGGTTCAGGTCCAGCCGTGTGATGGTCCGCTTGTTGCCATTCTTATCTATGACCTCCGTGGTGACTTTGGGCGCCTCTTTGGATCCAGTCCGGGGGCTGTCACTGTCCGTCACCTGGCAAACGTCCTCGTCAGAAAGGAGCAGGATGCGGTGGTTGAGCTGGGGGCTGGGGAGCTTGGTCAATAGAGAGGATAGCACTGGGGACATGCTCTGCAGACTGTTGGTGGCAGGGTATGAGGTGTTGAACACCCCACACAGAGAGGGTGAACAGGGACTCTTACTGTGGGATTTCGTAGAGGAGGCCTCAGTAGGGTGTGAGAGAGGCAGCCTTAGCCCCTCTGCAGGTTTGGTCCCTACCGTATCCCTAATGTCCCCATTTAGACATTCCCCAAACTCCTGCTGACAGCTGCTGGTCCACGGCTGAGGTGCAACTGATTCAGCCTCTGGATAGAACTCTTTGGACCTGTTTGGGCTCATATGGCTAGCACGTTGAACTGTGCCCTCAACCTCCTGCACCTTGGCCACCACCCTGACCCCTGTGTCCCTCCTGTTGATCTCATCATAGAGCTGGTGGGCTGACTTGTCCTCAGACCGCATGGGACGAATGTTGTTCCCACTCAGCATATACTCCCGTTCGATATGATCCTGAACGTTTTCCAATAAACTACAGGACGAAGCTTCGTAGCCCAAGCAGAGTTCACTGTCATACTCAGACATGTCAGTGCAGTCCAGGTTTGGCTCAGAGGCTCGAGAGTCGTCCTCCATGAAGTCCCAGCCCTCCCTGGCAATATGGAAGTGCTCCTCCACAGGGAGGATGGGGTTGCTGGCCACACTGACATAGGAGCCTGACATTGGCGTGTCTGGAGCTCGGAGAGGTGCTAGGGTCCCAGGAACTCTCTGCTCCTCCACCACTGGGACAAGGTTGGATTGATTCTGGGTCTGAGCCGAGGACTGGACAGATAAAGACTCAACTGCAGTGCTCCCTAGCCCTACTTTCTTCTTCATCTTGCTATGCAGGAACTCTTCTGCACTGTCTAACTTCTTCACACCCAGCTTCTTCAGCTTTCTGCCCCGTGAGGAGGCTCTCTTGTGCTCCGGGGACATGGAGAGAGCATGTTGAGCATTACTGCTGAGGACCTGTCCTGAGAAGCTCCCACAACCCTCTCTGTGACCCTGGAGCTTCCCATCCTGATTACCCATCCTGACTTTGTTGGCGCAGTCTCCGCACAGAGATAAGAGATCAGTCAGCAACTGGTGGTGCTCCGTGGCCAGCCAGCAGAGCTCAGCAACAGCTTCCTTTGTTGCCTGGTAGGAGTTGAGGAGTTCGGCTGCGGACTCATAAGACTGGCCTCTTTGTTTGAATGCTGTGGGATCCACCTCTCCCTGGTCTTGGTCATTACTGGGCTGGGCCCACAGAGGGGCGTGGCTCTTGTATCTAAACACTGGGGCCCTCCCCTTGGGGAGATAGAGGCTGATACTGCATAGCTCGCGGACGGGCTCGTAGAGTTGCAGGACAGTATGCCTGTCCTCCATTATTGGTGCCATGCTAATCGCTTAAGCACTTTAATTAATTGGACTGCTGTCCCCTGACGCTGGTGTGTTTGGAGTTGGACTGCAGAGGAAGAGTCTGAGGAGCTCGGTGTTTATCACCTGGCTGATCGAACTCCTGTCAAAGAAAAATAGGCTTTCATTGAAACAAACAGTCATAAATATGTCTGAGTAAATGTAAAGCATGTTAATAACTATGCAGTAACAGCTGTCAATCAATTTTAAGTCATGATACAAAATGAATGCGTCTTGTTAGACATTTCAAATTGAAAGTTGTCTTTTATCTTTAAACTAACTCCAACACAATAGTCTAATATTACCATCAATGGTCCCTCAAGACAAAGGGCAGACAGAAGAATGTTTTAAAAGTCCTACAGGGCCAGTGTTCACAGAGTAAACATTGCTTTGTTATTGAGGGAATACAACATAAAGGTAGAACAAAACGACAAAAAGAAAGAACAAAATCTTTAAGGCTTTGCCATTCCATTGAAAATAACAGGTGCACCATTGGAAATGCTTAGCACAACAGAAGTCTGTGCTTTTGACAAGTAAGCAACACAAGCCAGACCATTTTAAACAAAAATATTTGGCATTATATCAAGTAATACATCTTAGTTTCATTATTTAATGCACTCCACTGCCGCAGTCCTGAATGTAACCTTGAATAGAGATGTACTTCATTTACATTTCGGCTAAGCATTTGCACAGATGAGGTGTTTGTGAGATACATCTCCATATCATATATATACTGTATATAGTGTACTCTACATATGCCCCTACAGCAAACTCATGGATGATTGTCTTTAACTGGTGTAACACAGATCATTCTGATATCCACCGTACTGTATATTTCTCATCACTGCACTAGTCAATTGTTGAAGTCTTCACCCACATCATCATCATCATCAAAACAAACTATAATGTTTATTGAAGCACTGACAACCCTACTAAAAGGCATTCCATCAACATTTCACAAGCTGCGTCAAGGATGTCCCACAAGGTGAAGATAGGAGTCATAGGCAAATGCAATATGTTAGTACCCCATGATTATATTAAATATTGATAATTTCCCCTCTAGATAAATGTATCTGTACTACATCACTGAGCAGAACTGCTTACATCACTACCTCCGTAGGATTTCACCTTGCAGCAGCAAGCCATTGAATACATGCGTCTCTATCCTGTTTCACAAACTATACACAATATTTTTCGTAAAATAAACTATTCCATTCTGCGTTACGTTATTAGATTCCATACCCGAGGTAAAACTGTATTGCAGTAAGTTGAGCGTCTCCTCTAAATGTTCTCTAATAGGAAGGATTCCAGTGTCCTAATTCAATAGTAAAAAGCATAGAGATATCCAACGCACCTGCCGCAGATTTATGCTTTAGCAAATAAACTGCGATTTCCCAATTTTAGCAAATATTTTCTCCACATCTTCTCTTCTCACTGGAGCCAGCGGATAGCAGCGTTTCTCCTTCTTGACAGACACGCGTTTGGGCCAATTGGAGAGCTCAGCGTTTCTTTGACGCTCTCTTACTTTTGTACCCTAGCAAACTGAATCAGAGCTGCAGCAGTTCTCAGGTAGCCTGACGTCTCACACTGAATTATTCCAATAGTGTGCAACTGCAGCCTGCAATTCGGGCGTTCCTGCATGTGGGCATTCCTGCATGGCCCTCCGCGAGCATCCCATTGCTTCCTTCATGAAGGGCGTTGATTCATCTTGAGTAACGATTAATTGTCATGCAAATGGTTATGGTTATTGTCATAATTGTTATTTTTGTTGAAAAATGTTTTCAGCTCGTACTGCATCATAATGCATCTTTGAACATTAGCTATAACATAACTAATGAAAACAAAACAGCTTTGGTAACACCCCTGTCTCAAAAATGAATGGTTTTGACAGCTTTAACTTTTGGAAATTAAGCTTCTCCTCCAACCATACCTCTCTGCTGATAAAATGATTACCAACTTTACCCACTTCCTCTAAAAATTAAAAACTGCTTTTAGGGTAAACTATACCTACTTGAATATAAAGTTGAATCCCTCCTCTCCTAAAATTAATGCATTTCGCCAATTATGTTTTGTTTTAGTTCACTGTTATTGTCCATACTTGCGATAATTGTGCAAGCCCTAACAGCATTACAATCTGGTTAGTTTGGGTCCTGGATGCTTATTGGCTGATGAAGTGTTTCATATTATATTTATGTTGGTAACCAGTTTATAATAGCAATAAGGTGCCTCTGGGGGTCCTGGGGGTCAATATACCCCCCCCCCCCCCCCCCCCAGGCCTTGTTGCTTAACTGTATACCTTGTGTATTATGGTAGGCATACCTCTAAATTAGACTATACTTCAATGTGTGTAAGATAGTGGACCTTACTGTCTGGTCAGGGCAGTGCAGTGTAAAGCATCAGGAGTCAGGCAGAATTCAGGTGCAAATGGTGTGATTTATTTACAGGTGCATAAGGTGAATAAAAAGTAGATCCAAAATAATTGCAATTAGCCTGGGGACGAGTTCATAGCCTTACAAAATATAATAAATAAGAAACAATAATCTAAATGGCCAATATTCAGAAGCTACAACTGGTGAACACATAATACTGTAAAGTATACGCTAGGAGTCAGGAAGCAGGTGCAAAAGGTGAGTTTAATAATGAGACTAAGCCAATAAACAAAACAGGAAAGGGAAAGGGGGATACCTAGTCAGTTGTACAACTGAATGCCTTCAACTGAAATGTGTCTCCCGCATTTAACCCAACCCCTCCGAATCAGAGAGGTTGGAGTCATGAAAACAGTTTTTTCAACCACTCCACAAATTTCTTGTTAACAAACTATAGTTTTGGCAAGTCAGTTAGGACATCTACTTTATGCATGACACAAGTCATTTTTACAACAATTGTTTACAGACCGATTATTTCACTTATAATTCATTGTCTCACAATTCCAGTGGGTCAGAAGTTTACATACACTAAGTTGACTGTGCCTTTAAACAGCTGGAAAATTCCAGAAAATGATGTAATGGCTTTAGAAGCTTCTGATAGGCTAATTGACATCATTTGAGTCAATTGGAGGTGTACCTCAGTGCCTCTTTGCTTGACATCATGGGAAAATCAAAAGAAATCAGCCAAGAACTCAGAAAAAAAATTGTAGACCTCAACAAGTCTGGTTCATCCTTGGGAGCAATTTCCAAACGCCTGAAGGTACCACGTTCACCTGTACAAACAATAATACGCAAGTATAAACATCATGGGACCACGCAGCCATCATACCGCTCAGGAAGGAGACGCGTTCTGTCTCCTAGAGATGAACATACTTTGGTGTGAAAAGTGCAAATCAATCCCAGAACAACAGCAAAGGACCTTGTGAAGATGCTGGAGGAAACAGGTACAAACGTATCTATATCCACAGTAAAACGAGTCCTATATCGACATAACCTGAAAGGCCGCTCAGCAAGGAAGAAGCCACAACTGCCATAAAAAAGCCAGACTACGGTTTTCATCTGCACATGGGGACTTTTTGGAGAAATGTCCTCTGGTCTGATGAAACAAAAATAGAACTGTTTGGCCATAATGACCATCGTTATGTTTGGAGGATAAAAGGGGATGCTTGCAAGCCGAAGAACACCATCCCAACCGTGAAGCACGTGGGTGGCAGCATCATGTTGTGGGGGTACTTTGCTGCAGGAAGGACTGGTGCACTTCACAAAATAGATGGCATCATGAGGGAGGAAAATGATGTGGATATATTGAAGCAACATCTCAAGACATCAGTCAGGAAGTTAAAGCTTGGTCGCAAATGGGTCTTCCAAATGAACAATGACCCCAAGCATACTTCCAAAGTTGTGGCAAAATGGCTTAAGGACAACAAAGTCAAGGTATTGGAGTGGCCATCACAAAGCCCTGACCTTAAACCTATAGAAAATTTGTGGGCAGAACTGAAAAAGCGTGTGAGGAGGCCTACAATCCTGACTCAGTTACACCAGCTCTGTCAGGAGGAGTGGGCCAAAATTCCCCAAACTTATTGTGGGAAGCTTGTGGAAGGCTACCCGAAACGTTTGACCCAAGTTTAACAATTTAAAGGCAATGCTACCAAATACTAATTGAGTGTATGTAAACTTCTGACCCACTGGGAATGTGATGAAAGAAATAAAAGCTGAAATAAATCATTCTCTCTACTATTATTCTGACAATTCACATTCTTAAAATAAAGTGGTGATCCTAACTGACCTAAGACAGGGAATTTGTACTAGGATTAAAAGTCAGGAATTGTGAAAAACTGAGTTTAAATGTATTTGGATAAGGTGTATGTAAACTTCCGACTTCAACTGTACATGTTGCTAGCGATATGTTTATTATAGTTATGTCTGTCATATTGAGGTATCTAGCTATAAGTTAAACCTGATCAATCAAATAGATATGTGTAAGCAATTATGGTAATTCCAAATGCCCTTACCTAGGTGTATGTAGGAGTGAAAGTGAGAGAGGTGGGAAGAGTGGAAGACAGACAGAGAGAGAGTTACAGAGAAAGACAGCAGTGCAAATGTACTTAGACTTGAAAATTTCAACAACTCCTCTCTTCCAACTTGTTAGGCAATCACATGTACCTACGGTGGAAGGATGGTCAGCCACGCAGGAGGGTGATTTTTACTAAGGAGGAGAAGGAGGCCGTGCTGACCGAGATGCATGCTGGCCTTTTCGGAGAGAAGCGCATGACAAGCAAAATCAACCTACGCTTCTTCTGACAGGGAATTGAAATAACCTTTTAAAAGTCACATTCTATTATATCTGAAATCATTATTATTTCAATGAATGTCATATCAGAGAGCACACTGTTTCAATTCGTCGCTTTTTGCTTAAAGGTCAGTACCCTGCCTAGCCTGCCAGAAGTTTGAGAGGGCGAAGACTGTGGCACCGGAGTTGAAGCCCATCAAAGTTGTTTCACCATGGCACATGATCGGTATGTGTCCCAATTCAAATTTTGCCCTGATAAGTTGTCTTGTAATGGTTGCTTAATTTGACCATAGTAGAGTTTATAGAAAGTGTGTGCGTGTGTCAGTATCCTTACAAATATGAAAATCTGTATACTGTATAACACAGATACGGGTAAGAATAAATTAATCTCTCTAACACTTTAAATATTAGGGGTGGACCTCATCAGACCCTTCACGAAATCCAGGAATGGCAACAGCTGGTGTCTGACGGCGAACAATCACTTTACCAAGTGGATGGAGGCAATACTCATTAAGGTCAGTAAAGGAAGAGAATGTGCTTAACTCTAAATTCCCTTCTATAACCCACCAAAAATGTATGCTGAAACAAGGTACGGATGTTATAGCTTATATTCTGTCACCACTGGTTTGTTTTGTTTTATTACATTTTGGGGTTTACCATGGTACATAATCAGAAATATTACTATATCTTCGTGTCAGATATCGCTTTCCTACCCCCTCCATGTTAGGTGAATTGAATGGTGGGAGAACAACCTGAAGGTAATTCTCTTTGCACACAACAGCAGCGTCCAGGCCTCCACCGAGTATGGACAGGAGCCGCAGCTGTTGACTGAGGTAAACAATGCAATTGTATATACAATTATTGCTTATACTATAGTCTTTCAAATTTGTGATTGTGTTGTTTGTCTATTGCTATTTTTATATAACGTACTTTCAGATCACTGAAACCCCACCTGATGTGGTGGAAGTTGTGGAACCAGATCAGAACACCTTTGAGGACCACCTTCAAGCACAGACTGAGAAGGATGGAGGTTTTTGACCAGGTAAAAAGTATTGTCCGCTGTTAATTTTTCTGGCCCTCCAAGAGATTTGTAAGATGTATTTGTAATATGAAATATAATTGCATTTTTTCCTGTTATCAATCAAGGTGAGACTGAACATGGACAAGGCGCAGGAGAAACAGAAGGAGAGCTACCGGAGCAGAATCAAGGGGACCAAGTGCTACGACATCTGGACAAATTACTTGGTTTGGAAGAAGGACAAAAAGTGAGACATGGGAAACCTCGCTGTTCTTTCACTCCCAGCTGGGGTCACCATCTGTTGAGGTGAATATAGAACATCAGATAACTATTTGCATTTGCACACAAAATAACCTGAAGGTAGTTTTGGTTTCCCTTAACACTATTATTTTTGTCTTCCTAGGGTTACCTCGGTGGAAGCCAGCAATCTTCTCCAGTTGGACGGTCAACCACTGGAAGCACTGATGCCCTACACGTTGGTGAAGCCCAATGACAAAGTATATTAAGCTTTGGTTGACATTTGAGAAAGCAAGAAATGGTAGTTATGCTGAGCTTATAAAAATGTACCTCTTCAATTTACCTCTCCAAATGACTTTAGGACCATTGACTGTCCAAGCCCCCCAGGAGGTATCCCATCCACCAGAGCCAGTGAGTTTGGATTAGACTGATTCTGTGCGCTCTTAGTCAGAGGGGGACCAGCTTTAGGTAGGCTATACCTTCCAAAACTATTGAAAAGTACATAATCACCCATTTATAACATTGCACTAATCCATCAAATTCTCCCAGTACAAGTTTGCTGGTTTACGTCCGTCTCCTCCCTTTAACTAGGACCTAGGGGTTCTGCAGCAACCTGATGTCCTCCATTACATCTGCAGCTACTGTTGTCATGATCTGCTAAGAAAGTTCTTGCTATCATACTGGGCACATAATGTGAGATACACAGATTAACTAAAACACTCAGAACAAAGAGGTTCTGCCTGGACTTTGCAGTCTACCTCTTCAAGTCCCCCTTCCAAGACTGGTCTGTTGAGAACAAGTGATAGACAGAACCTCCCACCCACACAGTAACCCCTCTCTATATTCCACACACCAGAATTCTGTGTTTTAGTCTGATTACCATGTACGTGTACAAAAACAAAACAAAAATGACTCAACTGCACCAAAAAAAAAAGCAAAAAAGTCAACTATTTTACAAGGTGTAAGGCAACCTTTGATGGCATTTATTTATTACGTATTATATCCTAGGACCTACCATGGATACCTAAATAGTCAACCACAATGTTGTACTAATGAGCTATGCGAGAGAGAAAAAAAAAAGAGGACTGCTGAAATTTCAGTGTAGAAGAGAAAGGCAGGTTAAAATAAAAACATGACAGTCAGACAAATCCATTTCATGGATCACACACTGGCTTGCATATGAATGGAGTGGAAATTAACTGACTGATCTGTAAGGTAAGTCACTTTAAATGTGTCAAGCAGATGACATTTCTTTGCCATTTCCAAAACGTAGCAACGTTTAAGACATGGATTTCGTTGTAATGTTAACAAGGAACCCAAAAGTAGTTAGAAGTCATGTTTATTTTATTAGCTAAAACTTTTTTAAACAGCAAAATTGTCACGGGAATCAGCCTTGTTTGCATAGCGATGATGAAAATAACATTTAGGCTGTAATGATCTCCACAATTCAAATCAGTAGTTGTCACCGTTGATATAGCAATGGACACTAATAGTTCATCCAATTCCATTGTGATGCAGAGGGGGACACTTTTTGTTATGACAGGCCCCAAAAACTGGGGGCTCAGCTTCCAGCAGGTGGAGCAGGAGGTTCCTGGTGGAGAGCCAGACACGATCACCAGGATGTAACATGGGAGCCTCACTGCGGTGGTGGTCCGCTTGATCCTTCTGATGGCGGAGAGCGCGCTTGAGCCTCACGTGGGCTGCGTTCCACACCTGTATCGGAACCACTCGTCCACTGCAGGGGCCTCGGTCTGGCTCGGAGGAAAACAGAAAAGACAAAGGAATTGAATGCAAACAACAAAGGACAACAAAATCATAACAGCAAGGCTAACTGAATATGTGCACATTTGAATTAGAGTGTGTGTATATGCATGTGTACAAACACCTGCACAGCATAAGCCTCAGGCAAACTGCCTTTAGCTGGAACACTGCCCCCCAGTGTTATTCAAACTTACTTTTTGTTATGTTTTATTATTTTTTGTCTTTGACTGTCATGCTATCCCTAACCAGCAACTCCACTCCCACAGCCAACCCTCAGCCCATCCCACCCATCTCTGCTGGGCACCCTTTTCGGATTTCTACGCACCATATATCTTGCAACGATGCTGTGATGTTTAACATACAATTTCATCGAGTAGAATTCAAAGATTGCGAGTTGAAGATAAATACTTTTACTAAGAGCATTAGTAATTGACTGACCCGGTCCCTCCAGATATCCCAACAGTACTATTTCTAGGGTCAATTTTATGCATTGTCAGCTATTCTTGAACCTGAGACCAGAAACCGGCTACCTGAGGGCAATACCAAAATAAATGGTCTATTTGTGGGCTATACTCGGTAAGTTGGTGGTTGGAGATACCCCTCTAGTGGTGTGGGGGCTGTGCTTTGGCAAAGTGGGTGGGGTTATATCCTGCCTGTTTGGCCCTGTCTGGGGGTATCATCGGATGGGGCCACAGTGTCTCCTGACCCCTCCTGTCTCAGCCTCCAGTATTTATGCTGCAGTAGTTTATGTGTCGGGGGGCTAGGGTCAGTCTGTTATATCTGGAGTATTTCTCCTGTCTTATCCAGTGTCCTGTGTGAATTTAAGTATGCTCTCTCTTTCTCTGAGGACCTGAGCCCTAGGACCATGCCTCAGGACTACCTGGCATGATGACTCCTTGCTGTCCCCAGTCCGCCTGGCAGTGCTGCTGCTCCAGTTTCAACTGTTCTGCCTGCGGCTATGGAACCCTGACCTGTTCACAGGACGTGCTACCTGTTCCAGACCTGCTGTTCTCAACTCTCTAGAGACAGCAGGAGCGGTAGAGATACTCTCAATGATCGGCTATGAAAAGCCAACTGACATTTACTCCTGAGGTGCTGACTTGTTGCCCCCTCGACAACTACTGTGATTATTATTATTTGACCATGCTGGTCATTTATGAACATTTGAACATCTTGGCCATGATCTGTTATAATCTCCACCCGGCACAGCCAGAAGAGGACTGGCCACCCCTCATAGCCTGGTTCCTCTCTAGGTTTTGGCCTTTCTAGGGAGTTTTTCCTTGCCACCGTGCTTCTACACCTGCATTGCTTGCTGTTTGGGGTTTTAGGCTGGGTTTCTGTACAGCACTTTGAGATATCAGCTGATGTAAGAAGGGCTATATAAATACATTTGATTGATTCTGTATCCTCACAACAAAATCTGCAGAGCTTCGATGATTGTATGCCCCAAATAGTCAAGAATTGACGGCAAGAATTCTATAAAATAATTTTATCTAAAAGCTTGAAGTCTTGAATCTTGTGTTTTATATATCAACTCATACACCCTGTAATCTGTACATCAAAAATCTCTTCCCAACTATTTTGCAATCTGTATGGTACAGCTGTCAACATCCTGGTCCTCATATTAAACTGGTATACTTCCCTATTTATGCTATTTTAATTCCTCTGCCAGTTTTGATTCATTATATTTGGCAGACAGACCAGACCAAGTCTGATAACTACCATTCCAATATAATTTAAAAACAAAATACCCTTTTCACTCTTTCCCATAAATACAGGCATTTTATTAACCAGCACATTTAAGTTCAGCCATAATATATGTTGTAATATCTGTTCTCTTTTCAGGGGGATGAAATTGTAGCCAGCTCTGCAAATGGAGACACTTTTCGTTTTCAAGCAATCGAAAATGAAACATGGCAATCTGCACAAATCTGTTTAGTGCTATATTTATTAATCGCAACCCACCCAATTCATATTTATTATATAGATAGGCACGCTTTATCTTGTCTGGTTTAGCATCCTAGATAAAGCTAAATGTTTTTTGCTCATGATTTGAAAAGCAAATCAGGATTAGGCAGCGCCATGAACAAACAGGTATGACTAAAGAGTTAATCAGTGTAATTTTTCCATAAATAGAGTAGTATTTACCTCTCCATGGTTGCAGGCTCTGTATTTATCAGAGAGGGATTGGATGGTGCGGGTGATCCCTGGGTGTCCAGTGGTGAGGGATGTGTGTGTCCAGGTCAACAGCCAATCTCTCACCATGAGGATGTAGATGCGCTCTGGAGGGCAGGTAGCAGGAGCGGGTTCCTCCACCAACGTGAAACCACAGGGTGCGGGAAAGCAGGTCCTCCGGTATCCTGGTCCCCAGGCGGCAACTCTCATCCTCGACCAGGAGAGGGTGGGGTTATGAAGTTAAGTTCAGGGAGGAAGTTCCCAGCAGCACCGGTCAACTAGAGCTGTAGAGACAACACTTGAGGGACAGCCAGCCAGTGAAATGAAAACCAGAAAGGGTTTAGCAGAAAATTATGGAATACTCAAGCCTACCCTGGAGACGGAAGGTCACAGGACCGTGCCTCTGCTCTAGTGGACCCAGGGTTGGGACACAAACACACACACACCACTGAAGCTGGTGCCCCTCCTGGCCGCAATAGGGACAGGGCCCCCAGCTGTCTCCGACAATGCCGCTCTGCAGCAGAGAAGTGTGTGGCCCCTACCTCCATGGCTTCAGGCTCTGCCTCAGGACAGCCAAAGGAGGGAGGCGAGTGGCAAGGTGGACACCGGCGCTCCTGAAGAACGTTATCTAGACAGATGGCTATCGCGATGAGAGCGTCCAAGGATATGTTATCATCCCGAAATGCAAACTCCGTCTGGACCTCCTCACGCAGTCCACTGTGGAATAGATTGCAGAGCACTGGCTCTTTCCAGCTGGAGGCTGCCACAGTCAGAAAGGGGAGGGCTCATTCCTCAGCGGTCTGGGCACCCTGCTGGAGTTGGAAAAGTCGCTCACCTCCCTCTCTGCCATCTGGAGAATGGTCGAAGAAAGCCCTAAACAGAGCAATGAACCTCTCATAGGAACCCAGCTTCTCCACTCCTCTAGACAGCCATAGCCCACTCCAACGCCCGTCCTGTCAGCAGGGAAATCCCTGACCTGGGCGGACAGACGGCTGGGTAGGCTGGGGTACTGGCTCACTGTGACGACCGTGGTAGGAGGCCCTCCGTCAGAGGTATGGAGAACCTCGCTGGTGGTGTCGAGGCAGTGGAGAAGATCCTTCATGATCGTACCCAGTAGAGCCAGCTAGTCTTGGTGGACCCTGTTCCTCAACCATCCAGTAGATGGTGTTATCTTCTGCTGCTTCAATTATTTTCAGAGGCAGTATTCTGTAAAGTATACACTAGAAGTCAGGAAGCAGGTGCAGAAGGTGAGTTTATTAATGAGACTAAGCCAATAAACAAAACAGGAGCCGCAAACAAAACCATTACTGTCTGAAGACTGAGGCTACTGAGGGCTAAATAAAGGGGACGTAATCAAGGTAATAATGAAATCCAGGTGTGCAAAACGATGGGGAGCAGGTGTGCATAATTATGGTTGCCAGGTGTGCGTAATGTGGGTTGCCAGGACCGGTGGTTAGTAGACGGGCGAGGATGAGCGAGAGGGAAGAGGAGTAGGCGTGACAAATACATTTAATCATATCAGGACATAATATCACATACCTTCAACGAATAAAAATATTTTACACAACTCAACATAGACTGTACATTATAATTAGGGCTAATGAGCATGCACATCTGCTGGTTAAGTAGTGGACATGCCCGGCTTGCCCTTTCCTGTATGCTACTCAGTGGTGAGTAGCCTACAGGTCAACGTTAATGTGTAACCTAAATTCTGAATTAACATTGTTAAAGAGTTCTACTTGCGTGTGATATTTTGTATAACAACTGTGTGACATACACTACATGACAAAAAGTATGGACACCTGCTTGTCGAACATCTTATTCCAAAATCATGGGCATTAATATGGAGTTGGTCCCCCTTTGCGGCTATAACAGCCTCCACTCTTTTGGGAAAGCTGTCCACTAGATGTTGGAACATTGCTGCGGGGACTTCCATTCAGCCACAGGAGGATTAGTGAGGTCGGGCAATGATGTTGGGCAATTAGGCCTGGCTCGCAGTCAGGGTTCCAATTCATCCCAAAGGTGTTCGATGGGGTTGAGGTCAGGGCTCTGTGCAGGCACTCTTCCACACCAATCTCGACAAACCATTTCTGTATGGACCTCGCCTTGTGCACGGGGGCATTGTCATGCTGAAACAGGAAAGGGCCTTCCCCAAACTGTTGCCACAAAGTTGGAAGTCTAGATTGCCATTGTATGCTGTAGCGTTAAGATTTCCCTTCACTGGAACTAAGACGCCTAGCCCGAACCATGAAAAACTGCCCCAGACCATTATTCATCCTCCACCAAACTTTACAGTTGGCACTATGTATTCGGGCAGGTAGCATTCTCCTGGCATCCTCCAAACCCAGATTCGTCCGTTGGACTGCCAGATGGTGAAGTGTGATTCATCACTCCAGAGAATGCGTTTCCACTGCTCCAGAGTCCAATGGCAGTACACTTTACACCACTCCAGCCGACGCTTGGCATTGCGCATGGTAATCTTAGGCTTGCGTGTGGCTGCTTGGCCATGGAAACCCATTTCATGAAGCTCCCGATGAACAGTTGTTGTGCTGACGTTGCTTCCAGAGACAGTTTGGAACTCAAACTACATGCTTCAGCACTCGGCGGTCCAGTTCTGTGAGCTTGTGTGGCCCATCACTTTGTGGCTGAGCCGTTGATGCTCCTAGATATTTTCACTTCACAATAACAGCATTTACAGTTGACCGGGGCAGCTCTAGCAGGGCAGAAATTTGATGAAATGATTGTTGGAAAGGTGGCATCCTATGACGGTGCCACATTGAAAGTCACTGAGCTCTTCAGTAAGGCCATTCTACTGCCAATGTTTGTCTATGGAGACTGCATGGCGGTGTGCTCGATTTTATACACCTGTCAGCAACGGGTGTGGCTGAAATAGCCGAATTCACAAATTTGAAGGGGTGTCCACATACTTTTGTATATAGCAGTAAGAGGACAAGTGTTTGAAACTGGCCACCAGATGGCACTATTATTCCTTTTCCGTCTTGTCATTTGTTTCCGACTTTAATGTGCCCAGAAGGCTAAACATTCTTCTGCCCCCGGCGATCGGCTCTTACATAAAACATCCTTCGTTCAGGCTGCAAAGGCGTCTGTTACTTTCTTAACTCGATTTGATGGCCCGCCGCCTAAAAAATAGGTCACAGAAATGGAGAAAAAAGGATTGTACTTTACAGGCTCTAGAGAAGTTAAAGTTGTACTTAACAAATAAAGCCATATTATGCATTGTTAAGGTGTCTTGTATGATTCAGAGAAGTTTCATATGATGTCTCAAAATGGTCAAGCCCACAAGCATAAATCTCTAAGGTGTACTTTTACAGATGAATTTGGCACTAGTATTCAACAGCTTAAAAAAACAAATACATTGTTGAAATGTAAAAATATTTACTTGGTAAATATGTTTAAAGGGGTCTAGTTTGCATATGTGCCTTCAATTTCAATACATTGAATCCATGATACTCGTGGTATATAAAACTATCTTCGTGGTCACATTTGTGATCAATGGGAAAATAGTGTCTCTAATGTATACTGTATATATTTAATCATAGCAGATTATTATTTTTCAGTAGATTGAAGTTGGGATATACACTGAGTGTAGAAAACATTAAGAACACTTTCCTAATATTGAGTTGCACCACTTTTGCCCTCAGAACAGCCTCAATTCATCTGGGCATGGACTCTACAAGGTGTTGAAAGTGTTCCACAGGGATGCTGACCCATGTTGACTCCAAAGCTTCCCACAGTTGTGTCTAGCTGGCTGGATGTCCTTTGGGTGGTGGACCATTCTTGATACACACAGGAAACTGTTGAGCGTGAAAAACCCAGCAACGTTGAAGTTCTGGACACACTCAAACCGGTGTGCCTGGCACCTACTACCATACCCCCTTAACTCTTTTTTTGACCTGCCCATTTACCCTCTGAATGACACACATACACAATCCATGTCTTAATTGTCTCAAGGCTTAAAAATCCTTCTTTAACCTGTCTCTTCCCCTTCATCTACACTGATTGAAGTGGATGTAACAGGTGATATTAATAAGGTTAATAAGCTTTCACCTGGATTCACCTGGTCAGTCTATGTCACGGAAAGAGCAGGAGTTCATACATTTTTTAAAGCTCAGTGTACTTGATCAAGATGATCTTACAGATGATTTTACCATCATCCATTAGCCTTTACATATGTTTAAATCAGTGATTGACTGTAAAACATCATATTTTGTTATTTCAGGGGGAATTATAGACCCATACACCAAATTAGTGTAATAACGTAACACATATTTAATGTCAATAGCATTGTTTAGTGTCTCTTGCACATTGTAGACCTGGTTTGTGTGAGTTGTGCTGAATAGTCACAAGGGTAGGCCTGGTTTATTATTATGAATTGAAGAGTGGTTACATTTCTCCAGCTGCATTCCCCCACTTATTCTGAAACCGTGGTGGGGAGGTACTTTGTTATTGTTTCAACACTGATCGTCGCTTTAAGGTCACAGATTAGTTAGGAACTCCTCTCACCTGGTTGTGTAGGTCTTAATTGGACACAAATGGAAAGGAAATAACAAAAACTAGCAGACACTTGGCCCTCCATGGAATGAGTTTGACACCCCTACACTAAGCATTCCCTACCTCCTGTTTAGGCTACATGGGTTTGCGCATGCATCAGGTGATCAAAACCAGTGTTCTGAAAAGTTTGTTTTAATAATATTTTCCTGTGGATATTTTGTAAAAAATGTCCAACGGCATAAAGAACAGCGTCAACAACCGGCAGAATAAATTGAAATTACAGTTTCAATTGAATAAAGGCCGACCTAAACAGCAATGGAGTAAAGGCCACTGGGCCAATACTCTCATGAATCCCTCTCACACTGTGGGAGGGAGGGAGGGAGGGAGGACAGGACCCTTGGTTTAGACCAGTGTTTCTTAATCCTGCTTCTTCTTCCCTAGCACTACACACCTGGTTCCACTAATTCAAGGTTTGGTGATGAGTTGATTAGTGGAATAAGGTGTGTGTAGTGCTAGGGCATAAACAAAAATGTGCAGCCCTTGGGGTCCCCAGGACCAGGATAGAGAACCACTGGTTTAGGATAAGGTCTGTCATTCCAATTTGAAAGCAGTACCACAAGGTGGCAGCATTGGACCATATAAAACATTATCTCCAATCAAGAATTGGCACAATACCTGGCTACTGTTTGAGAAAAGACAATTATAACCCATGTCAAGCAAAATACTTGCCTAATTATTAAATATAGGTATATGTAGCCTATTGGTTTTTGTGAAAGAGATGGGGGTTGGAGGGGTGAGGAAGACCTAGGCATATTCTGTCAGTAAGACATCAAATATTGACTTTACAAACATCTTAGTACATATGTTCTGTAACATTGTTTTATTACACTTTGTCTGAGAGAAAAGAAATAAGAATTTACAATTTACTGCTACGGAACTTGACCTCGTTTTAGGTTGCTGTGAATCTGACTAAAGCTATAAAAATGATCTAAGTAAACCTAATGAAAAGTTAAAGTTGAGGTTATGCATTGATTTCCTCGCCAGTGTTGCAACATAATTTCATCAGTGCTGTTTCCATTAGCCGTTTTCATCGATGTAGTCAAAACAAGGGGCTTTGAAGGGCTGCTGGGGTGAGTATGTATTAGGTCATATTTACACATTTAACTCCACTATACAATGAATGAGTTATTTACTTAAGCTACATAAGTCAATTTGCAGGCTACATTGAACATTAAACACAATTTCACTGGCCGCTTAGAGTGCAATAATGAAGCCATACTCTATACCGTTCTGTTATTCTAGGTGCTGTCCATGGTGCTGATTTGTGGAGGCAGGTGCTGTGCAAGAAGTCTATGCATATTGGATGCTATGTTTGTATTTGTATTTTGTATTTATTCAGGATCCCCATTAGTTCCTGTCAAGGCAGCAGCTGCTCTTCCTGGGGTCCAAACATATTAAAGCACTAACATTACATATAAAACCAAATATAAAACAGGACATCATTTAACATTATTACACCATTACATAACTACAATACAAAATGTTCAATACCACTATTAAGCAATATCACAATGTATGCATATGCATGTGTCTGTACCTTTGTGTGTGTCTCTTCACAGTCCCCGTTGTTCCATAAGGTGTGTTTTTACCTGTTTAAAAAAAGAATCTGATTCTGCTTACTTGCATCAGTTACCTGATGTGGAATAGAGTTCCATGTAGTCATGGCTCTATGTAGTACTGTGCGCCTCCCATAGTCTATTCTGGACTTGGGGACTGTGAAGAGACCTCTGGTGGCATGTCTTGTGGGGTATGCATGGGTGTCCGAGCTGTGGGCAAGACAGCTCGGTACATTCAGCTTGTCAACCTCTTACAATCTCTTACAAAAACAAGTAGTGATGAAGTCAATCTCTCATCCACTTTGAGCCATGAGAGATTGACATGCATGTCATTAATGTTAGCGCTCTGTGTAATTTTAAGGGCCAGCCGAGGTGCCCTGTTCTGAGCCAACTGCAATTTTCCTAAGTCCCTCTTTGTGGCACCTGAAAACACTACTGAACAGTAGTCTAGGTGCAACAAAAATAGGGCCTGTAGGACTTGCCTTGTTGATAGTGTTGTTAAGAAGGTAGAGCTTTATTATGGACAGACTGATCCCCATCTTAGCTACTGTTGTATCAATATGTTTTGACCGTGACAGTTTACAATCCAGGGTTACTCCAAGCAGTTTAGTCACCTCAACTTGCTCAATTTCCACATTATTCATTACGAGATGTAGTTGAGGTTTAGGGTTTAGTGAATGATTTGTCCCAAATACAATGCTTTCAGTTTTGGAAATATTTAGGACTAACTTTTTCCTTGCTACCCATTCCAAAGATAACTGCAGCTCTTTGTAAAGTGTTGCAGTCATTTCAGTCGCTGTAGTAGCTGATGTGTAGTAGCTGCCGTGTATAATGTTGAGTCATCCGCATACATAGACACACTGGCCTTACTCAAAGCCAGTGGCATGTTGTTAGGAAAGATTTAAAAAAGCAAGGGGCCTAAACAGCTACCCTGGGGAATACCTGATTCTACCTGGATTATGTTTGAGAAGCTTCCATTAAAGAACACCCTCTGTGTTCTGTTAGACAAGTAACTATTTATCCACATTATAGCAGGGGGTGTTTTTCTAGCAGCAAACTATGATCTATAATGTCAAAAGCTGCGCTGAAGTCTAACAAGACAGCCCCCACAATCATTTTATCTTCAATTTCTCTCAGCCAATCATCAATCATTTGTGTAAGTGCTGTGCTTGTTGAGTGTCCTTCCCTATAAGTCTGTTGTCAATTTGTTTACTGTAAAATAGCATTGTATCTGGTCAAACACCATTTTTTACAGAAGTTTACTAAGGGTTGGAAACAGGCTGATTGGTTGGCTATTTGAGACAGTAAAGGGAGATTTACTATTCTTGGGTAGCAGATTGACTTTAGCTTCCCTCCAGGTCTGAGGGCACACACTTTCTAGTAGGCTTAAATTGAAGATGTGGCAAATAGGAGTGGCAATATCGTCCGCTATTATCCTCAGTAATTTTCCATCCAGATTTTCAGACCCCAATGGCTTGTCATTGTTGATAGACAACAATGATTTTTTTCACCTCTTCCACACTGACTTTACAGAATTCAAAAGTACAATTCTTGTTTTTTCATAATTTTGTCAGATATACTTGGATGTGTAGTGTCAGCGTTTGTTGCTGGCATGTCATATGTCATTTGCTTATCTTGCCAATGAAAAAGTCATTAAAGTAGTTGGCAATATCAGTGGGTTGTGTAATGAATGAGCCATCTGATTCAATGAATGATGGAGCCAAGTTAGCCTTTTTTCCCAAAATGTAATTTAAGGTTCTCCAAAGCTTTTTACTATCATTCTTTATATCATTTATTTTTGTTTCATAGTATTGTTTCTTTTTCTTTAGTTTAGTCACATGATTTCTTAATTTGCAGTACGTTTGCCAATCAGTTGGGCTGCTAGACTTTTGCCATTCCTTTTGCCTCATCCCTCTCAAGCATAACATTTTTCAAATCCTCATCAATCCAAGGGGATTTAACAGTTTTTACAGTCATTTTCTTAATGGGTGTGTGCTTATTACTAACTGGAATAAGCTATTTCCTAAATGTGTCAAGTGTAGCATCTGGTTGCTCCTCATTACGCACCACAGACCACAGCAAATATTCTTTACATCATCAACATATGAATCACTACAAAACGTATTCTATGACCTCTTAAACACTATATTAGGCCCAGCCTTTGGAACTTTGGTTTTCCTAGATATGGCTACTATATTGTGATCACTACATCTGATGGATCTGGATACTGCTTTAAAGCACATTTCTGCAGCATTAGTAAAGATGTGGTCAATACATGTTGATGATTTCATTCCTGTGCTGTTTGTAAATACCCTGGTAGGTTGACTGACAACCTGAACCAGGTTGCAGGCACTGGTCACAGTTTGACGTTTTTTCTTGAGTGGACAGCTTGATGAGAGCCAGTCTATATTTAAGTCACTCAGAAAATATACTTCTCTGTTGATATACATATACATATACATTATCAAGCATTTCACACATATTATCCGGATACTGACTGTTAGCACTTGGTGGTCTATATCAGCTTCCCACCAGAATGGGGCAGATGGACCTGTAGCCATATTACTTCAACGGTATTTAACATGAGATCCTCTCTAAAGCTTTACAGGAATGTGGTTCTGAATATAGACCGCAACATAGCGTTAGATAACGCTGTTAATTGAATTAATGTCTATAGGCTATGTACTGTTAGATATATCTATTCGACGCGCCTAAACAGTTAAGAATACTATCACTGAATACATCACCAAAGGAAACGCTACTATTGTGCGGCTGTTGTATGGCGAGGGAATTTTGAAAGCTCACGCTTTAATGTTTGTATTAATAAGATCCACTGGTGACGTCGAAGATAAAGACCCGACTGCCGTATTTTGACTGCAAGACTATGCTTCACATTCCAGCCCCGCTCTCAATTGTTCCAGCCTATACCAACGCTCACACGCTCTCTCCGGAACCGTTGGCATTGGCAGTGAGCGAGCGGGCATGAGTGACAGTCTGCAGTAGTTCGCTCGGGCTCCCAACCTCATATATCGCGTTGGATTAGCTATATGCTAACATCGATTAGAAAGAAGAGTGAGCCGAGAGTGGAGGCTACCCGAGTCTGAGCAGGCTCCTCAACAGCCATGGCTGAAGGTGGTGAAGGGGAAGATGAAATTCAGTTCTTGAGAACTGTAAGTAGCCCAATGTCCGTTCGCTAATTTGTGTGGCAACCTGCCTCCTGTGTGCATTTCCAGTGTTGTATCCCATGCATGTCTATTTAATAGCCTACTGCAGATTATGCTTTACGTAGCCAGGTGGTTATAGGCTACATCTTGAGTATGAAATATTTATATAATGTAGCCAATAGGTCTAATTCAAAGTACACTGTCTCCTGAACGTGAGCGCTTTTTGGGTAGCCCTCGATAACCTGCTCCTTCGTAAAGCAGACCTGGCTGGCGACGAGAGGACCTTTTTTTGTTTGGCGCGTCCCTCACTTTGATTCATTTCTAGATTTAATTTGTCCGGTTGTCTCAGTAGCCTACGTTTTGCTGTCAATGAATGCAATGAAATGCTGGAATGCTGGAATGCCTAACATTGTACTACTCCTTCCAGATAATAAGACGACTCCTGTCTCACTTTCAGCCCACAACACTACTGCGTTGTTGTTGTTGATTGCTAACTAGTACGTTTCCCTTTTCCAGGTGTAGCAATGCTGTCTACACTATAGTTAAAAAAGTTAACCTTTTGCATGTCTAGTTATTATTCATAACCTCAAATTCTGAATATGGTGTCTACCCAGGCAGATGTAGAGGCAGTAAGCAAAATGAAAAGCAATAGCCTAATGTAGGCCTAATATTGTTATGGTGATTTACTGTGATAGATGAGGCATTTGCAGTGGTCACTGACAGCACTTAGTTCTGGGTGCTCTCGCAGGGCTCTCCGTTCAAAACAAGCCATGTTAATTATCGGATGACAACAATGATTTGGGCAGTGGGCTTCCTCAGTTCTGTTTAACCATGCTGTCAGGCTTACAGCACATAAATTCGTCAAGACATTGCACAGGAGGCTGCTGAAGGGAAGACGGTTCATAATATTGGCTGGAATGGAGTGAATGGAATGGTATCAAACACATGGAAACCATGTTTGATGTGTTCAATACCATTCCATTGATTCCGTTCCAGCCATTACTATGAGCCCGTCCTTCCCAATTAAGGTGCCACCAACCTCCTGTGAGATAATGTGGTCCTATACTAATGAAAGTAGGGGTTGTAACTTGAGGTAGAATGGCTCAGAGGAGCACCTTTCCTTATGGTCTACACTACTTGCTACTACTAATCTTTTGGCATAGCAAGTTATGCTAGAAAACATAGCTTTATCTACAAAGTTGAGGCTAATATGAAACCAAAATTAAAACCCACCTCTTAAAGCATAAGCAAGCTCTTCTTGGTGATGAGGTTGATGACCTTGCTGACTTTGTCACTACAACTACAGAAAAACACATTCGAGAAATATCTGGACTAAAAATACCCCACAGTTTAGCTAGGTGAAGGATATGAGGGCTGGAGGCCTTCTAGACTTCTGGACACTGGGAGGTGTTTGGTGGTTGCACATAACACAGTCAGTGGGGTTTTTCATTGGTTTTCCTTTATCAAGTTGCCTACAGTGGGAGAATTCTACTTATATTAATTATTCACCATACCATTGGAGGGTGAGGAAGGTTGGCTGTTATAATATGAAACCATAGACTTACATTTCTTTCTTCTCATTCAAAGGCATATTTAAAAACCCAGTGGAAATTCTGTTCAATGCAGTGGCATATTAAAGTAGATGAATGCAGAAGTGGAGAGTATATTTACAACCCAAGAAGAGCTTAGTGATTCTACTTCTGTGCAGCTAACGTGTAAAAGTGTGGAACTTGGCAGATGCCAGACGTCCTTCCTCAATGACAACGTGTGAGAAATCTTTGACCTCATCAGCTGCTTCAGGGCTGAAATCCTAAAAATGCATTTCAGTTCCTATCTCATCCTTCTCCTGCACAGATAGTAGCCTACCCCCACACATTCCCAGAAGACAAGTGTCAGTTATGGAGCACCATTAACTGTGTGAAGTGACACAGAGCTAAGAGGACATTGAGGAAAGAGAAGCTGAGCGAAAGATGCACCCTGCTATTTTGCTGTTAAGAGAGGCTACTTACTTGGACATTAGCAGTGGGCTTAGTAAGTCCATGTTTGCATTGCTCTGGAAGCCTCCTGTATTCCCAGAAATGACAGT
Source organism: Salvelinus namaycush (assembly GCF_016432855.1). Taxonomy (NCBI): domain Eukaryota; kingdom Metazoa; phylum Chordata; class Actinopteri; order Salmoniformes; family Salmonidae; genus Salvelinus; species Salvelinus namaycush. The sequence goes on along the minus strand of NC_052334.1, from coordinate 27,551,812 downwards.
GGGTGGGGTTTAAAATTTGTCCCTGAAAAAGCTGCTGCTTCCAATGCTCCGCAGTTCCCTGTCCCTTGTTACCACTACATGCAGAGGTTGTTACATCATTATGCACACCGCCCCAAACAGTGCTGACATTTCAGCACTATTACTGCTTGGAGGGCTAGCACCTAAATGCCAGACAGCAGTCTGCACCTGTGATCTATACAGTAAAAACAATGTACAAAAGTTCTGGAGTTGGCCCTTTGGCTTTTGCAACATGGGGTTTTGCTATCTGTGCTAAAATTATTTTTCTTAGCCTATCAAATTTGCCTTGGCTGGTCCCACCACAGTTGTCCTCTTTGGCAAAGTTCAAATGTGACGCTTTGAGTTGTGAAGGCACTGCTTCTTTGAGAGACTTAGCAGCTTGTTGCATCCAAACGCAAGGGGCAGCAGCTGACTGGATGGAATGGGGATGGGGCCTATGTGTGGCGGCAGCGCGGTGTGAATGTGTGGTGTTGCTGCAGAGTCAGGCTGCACCAGACATGCCACATCAGAGCAGAGTGCAGAAATGATTCATCAGGCCAAGGTGCAGCTGAGCTGGTTTTGACTCTATTCTCTTTGCTGTTGCCAACACATTTAAGAGCACACACACACAGAGTCTCTGACTGATCTTGCCCTTGGATGAATATTCCCATTTAGCAGTAAACAGGCAGCATGTTTTCCCTGTACATCAACATACTGTCTTTTACTGTAGCAGAAGAACTTAATAAAGCGGTGCACAAACTGACTTTTCTCTAGTAACAACTAAACAAAGTAATTTCCCCTGAGAGAGCAGAGGAATTAGCCTCTGGCGGCCTGCTCATCTAAAGCCATTCCAGAGAGAGGATTTCTCAGCCATGGGTAATTTGATGCTGCGGGAAGAGGAACAGCTCTTATTGTGAGCTCCGAGACTCACAGTGAGCATTCTCCAATCTCTTGTTAAATGTTAAAGGGTGCTAGGGGGATAGGGGAGAGTATAATAAGGCTAAACATTTTACTGTAGTATGGTTGTTTTCTATTTGTAGATGTCCTGAGATGGACCAGCACCAGCATAGTGGCCTCATAAGCAAGAGGATGATACAGAGTCGTATGAATAAAATCTCAGTTTATATGGCATAATGGATCAGACTGTTATGTAAGAATTATTTAGCAAATGAACTGGAACAGTAATACGGTATGTCACTTTTAATCCGTATCAGTAGCCTGTACGTGTGACGTGTGTGTGTGCCACGGTTACTTAAGTTCCAGGTCCAATGCAACCATTTGTCTCTTTTTGTCTCATTATCAAATCATTTCTGGGTAACAGTTTAAGTACCTTATTGTGATTGTTTTCAATTAAAATGGTCAAAAAGAAACATGTCTTTTTAGCAAAGATACATATCTCAAGCAAGAAATTAGCTGGGAGTGGTCTGAGTGGGGAGGGGAAAACAGAAAACTAGCTGTTATTGGCAGAGAGATTTGGAAGTATCTTTCTTATTGGTCATTTAACTCATTTACTGCCTGTGATGTCACCAGGCAGGCCAAAACTCCATCCCACCAAACAAGTATTATTCCAACCCCATAGTGTGGAAATACTATATATAAAACACAGGAGTTCAAGTTTTTGACTGCACTGGGCCTTTAACACCCACGGGCTCTAACAGGGAGCTGATCTCTGGAGGGATGGAACAGTCTGCAGTGGGAAACAAGCCATTGGCTTCCTCTCATCTCATCCTCAGTTTGTTTGTCTGTTTGATTGTGCTGTGGTTCTGACAGGGGGCCTCTGATTTGTACATGCACCACGCTGCGTGGGACCTGATCCACACATCTGATCACTAAGGAATAGAGATGGGCTGGGGCCACACCCCCCTCCTCTAGAAGATCCCCCGCTGGATGAAAATCAAAGTCTTTGGCTCCATTAGCAGGTAGTGGGGGAGTGGTGGCAGCCGTGAAAAGGGCAGCGTGTGAGTGTGACTAATGTGCTATGGCAGTGTTTGGACTGTTAGGTTTTATGTGGAGGGACTGTCTGACCTGGCGTACCAACCAGCTGTCAGCACATTCAGAGAGACAGGCATAATGAACCATCACTGCCCCCCTCCTAACACAAAAACAACTCCAGGTAAGCTTGACTTGGCACCAACACCAAGCAGACGCTGGTGTTTAACGTCTGGCTAGTGGGTGTATTCTTTAATGGCTGCAGTGCCGGAGGTGAGCGCTTCAGTGAAATGCTTACTTACGGGCCATTTTCCAACAATGCAGAGTTAAAGATAAAACAAATAGAATTAGTGACATGAGGAACCTATACAGTGAATAATGAATAACAATAATGAGTCAAAATAACATGGCTATATAGGAGTTCCAGTACCAAGTCGATGTGCAGGGGTACGAGGTAATTGAGGTAGCTACAGTATGTACATATAGGTAGGGTTACAGTGACTAGGCAACAGGATAGACAGTAGCAGCAGTGTACAAGGCCGGTCAAAAGTTTTAGAACACCTACTTATTTAAGGGTTTTTCTTTATTTTGACAATTTTCTACATTGTAGAATAATAGTGAAGACATCACAATTATGAAATAACACATATGGAATCATGTAGTAACCAAAAAAGTGTTAAACAAATCAAAATATATTTTATATTTTTGATTCTTCAAATAGCCACCCTTTGCCTTGATGACAGCTTTGCACACTCTTGGCCCGGGGGGCGGCAGGGGGAAAGGCTCCCTCACTGGGCCAGAGGATATCAAAGGTGCCCTTAAATTTGAAATGTTTGTCATTTAGCAGACACTCTTATCCAGAGCGACTAGGGTTAAGTGCCTTGCTCAAGGGCACATTGACAGTTTTCATTAAGTTGGCTTGGGGATTCAAAGCAGCGACCTTTCGGTTATTGGCCCAACATGCATAACCACTAGGCTACCTGCCACCCTTGATGCACTTTTCCTGGGCAGTGCTCACTAGCTAGTGTGTACTCTGTCAGTAAGGATCCTCAGCCCTCATCACCTTTTAATGAGTGTGGTTCGGTCTGGAAACGCATTGTCACCTTCCAATGTCATTGAAATCACCCATGTGGAGTTCTGCAGTGAAATTCTGTTAATATCCTTTATGATCTTGTTTAATGAATCTAGATCATTTGGATGGTTACTTTACAAATGAATGTAATGTACAATTCAAGTTCAAGGTTGATGTTTGTGTAAAATTGCATTCAATGACATCTAGAGTTCCATATTAGTGTTGTCTTCCCAAGCTCTCTGCATAATTATTTCGAAATGACCATGTGACCATGCATTCCGTTGAACAAATCATCCCTGACTTTTTAAAATTGATATCTGGTTGCTCTTTTCTCCAAAAAGTGCTTGTCATGCAGGTGCTCTTTTTCTCTGCTGCAATTAAGCATAGATTTTCTAAACTACACTCAGTGTAATTTGTTTTTGAAACACCTCTTTCAATGACAGACTGACCAGGTGAATCCAGGTGAAAGCTATGATCCCCTATTGATGTAATCTGTTAAATCCACTTCAATCAGTGTCGATGAAGGGGAGGAGACATGTTAAAGAAGGATTTTTAAGCCTTGAGACATAGTCTGCCATTCAGAGGGTGAATGAACAAGATAAAATATTTTAAGTGCCTTTGAACGGTGTATGTTAGTAGGTGCCAGGCGCACCGGTTTGAATGTGTCAAGAACTGCAACGTTGCTGCGTTTTTCACGCTCAACAGTTTCCTGTGTGTATCAAGAATGGTCCACCACCCAAAGGACATCCAGCCAATGTGACACAACTGTGGGAGGCATTGGAGTCAACATGGGTCAGCATCCCTGTGGAACGCTTTTGACACCTTGTAGAGTCCATGCCCAGATGAATTGAGGGTGTTGGGTTTAACTCAATATTAGGAAGGTGTTCCTAATGTTTTGTACACTCAGTGTATATCCATATTGCCATATTGATTTCCCCTATTTTCCCATTACTATTTACACATTTCCTAAAAGTCATTAAGCATTTTTCAATGGTGCACATTTAGAAAGAACTTGTAGAAACAGTGGGGGGCTCATTTTGGGGTGGAAGCAGTGTTCAGCAGAAAGCTGCTCTCCTGTGTTCCCACCGGGTGGAAGGAGACAGACAGATAAGATAGCCTACAAAGGGAATTAAGCCAGCAGCAGAGCCAGAGATGGCCCTGTGAAAGGTAGCTGTAATTAGCTATCGATCCAGCCACCAAATGAAGAAATTTCCTGATCATTGTGAATGGTATGCAGTTAGCAGGCCTGATTGATTTGTGTTTCAGAGCATGAATATTTAATCGAGGAACTATATTTACCTGTTGTTTAGATGCAAGAGAGATGTGTGTGGCACCTTTTCCTTAGCAAAAGTCTGCTAAGATGTTTTTTTATTCCTGTTAAAGGCATTTCATTTTCCTACTCCTCAGACTTGATGACATGGCTGTCAGAGACATGCTCTGCTCATTATTGACAAACTGGTATTTATCGATGTTTCAGTATTTATTCTATAAAATAACTTCTTAAACAGTTCCTAAGTGGCCACTCTCAAGGTAGTTAGCCCTCAGCTAAGTTGGTCTCAAGGTAGTTAGCACTACAGCTAAGTTGGTCTCAAGCTAGTTAGCACTACAGCTAAGTTGGTCTCAAACTAGTTAGCACTACAGCTAAGTTGGTCTCAAGGTAATTAGCCCCACAGCTATGTTGCCCTCGAGGTAGTTACCCCACAGCTAAGTTGCCCTCGAGGTAGTTACCCCACAGCTAAGTTGCCCTCGAGGTAGTTAGCCCACAGCTAAGTTGCCCTCGAGGTAGTTAGCCCCACAGCTAAGTTGCCCTCGAGGTAGTTAGCCCCACAGCTAAGTTGCCCTCGAGGTAGTTAGCCCCACAGCTAAGTTGCCCTCGAGGTAGTTAGCCCCACAGCTAAGTTGCCCTCGAGGTAGTTAGCCCCACAGCTAAGTTGCCCTCGAGGTAGTTAGCCCCACAGCTAAGTTGCCCTCGAGGTAGTTAGCCCCACAGCTAAGTTGCCCTCGAGGTAGTTAGCCCCACAGCTAAGTTGCCCTCGAGGTAGTTAGCCCCACAGCTAAGTTGCCCTCGAGGTAGTTAGCCCCACAGCTAAGTTGCCCTCGAGGTAGTTAGCCCCACAGCTAAGTTGCCCTCGAGGTAGTTAGCCCCACAGCTAAGTTGCCCTCGAGGTAGTTAGCCCCACAGCTAAGTTGCCCTCGAGGTAGTTAGCCCCACAGCTAAGTTGCTCTCGAGGTAGTTAGCCCCACAGCTAAGTTGCTCTCGAGGTAGTGTAAAAGGTTGCGTCAATCGAATCTGGTATCAGGATAAAATGTGATTCAGAGTCACCGAACATACTTTAAGTATTTTTATTTAACATAAGCGATAAATGGTAAATGCAATTTTCGTATATAAGGGTTCACTGTATCACCACGCAGGGTAAAGCAGAGAACTGACTGAAATAGTACAGACATCTTCTTTTATACTGTGACAGAGGTAGTTCCAACTTTAGAGTTGGCCTGTCACAGTAGAGGCTTAGCGTGGTTTAAACTTGCTAGCCTATCGGTGGTGCCCAGGCTGGTCCCAGCCTCACAGCACACAGGATCCAGATATCCGGAAGTGTTTGTTGTGAAGTTTGAGCTGAGTTGTCAGTGGCTACACTGCTCAGTTCCTGTTTTCTTGTTATTCAGCATTTTTCCATCTTGTCTCAACCTTCTGGTTTGCACAGTCGACACCCTAGATTAACAACAGCTTTTCTGCAGTCACGCTATGTTTTGTGATTAACATGTCCTATTTCTATAAGGCATATATTTTTGTTAAAAAGAGAACAAAACCATCCTTCACAGTAGTTAGCCCCACAGCTAAGTTGCTCTCGAGGTAGTTAGCCCCACAGCTAAGTTGCTCTCGAGGTAGTTAGCCCCACAGCTAAGTTGGTCCACAGGATAGTTCTGCTTATGAAGCACTGTCATCACTGCAAACCAACACTCAGTCAGCACCAAGATGAATCATCTTGACCAGCAGTAAGTGATCACACTGTGTGTCCAGTGTCTCTGTGTACGTGGGAAATGTATAAATCACTCTCGGATGTTTTAAAAAGAATAGGATTGCTATGTAAAAATTGTAGAGGCTTATTGCAACATGGCTCGCTGCCACGGAATGTCCAGTAACACTTTCTATTATTGCTTAAGTTAATGATGGAATCCGCAGTAGGAGGAACAGCGCCACTGTCCATCCCACGGCTATTGTTATTGTTTTGTTGACGAAGCAGAGCTGGGAGTGTCGCGCACCAAGGTAAAACATTTTTGCAGTACATATGCTTCTGTTCTATCCCATGTGCAATGATGTCTGAGGGGAAAAAAGCAGTTTGTTGTTTGCAATAACTTCTTTGTTGTTGTAATATTGCAAACAGATGTGTCAGTTTTACCATTAAGGATTCCAGCTTTATACCCTCATTTGAAACTGTAGTGAGGTGTTACGCTGTCTAGCAGACCAAACTTTATGAAGCCACACCAGTGCTGCATGCTGTTTACTTCAGACATGTGGCAGAACCTGAATATGAGGAGTCAGACATATTGAACTTGTCAGTGAGTAATCAATCAATACAGTTCAGATCTTGCTCTGAGTTTAGTGGGCTGACTGACCTGTCACTCGGGAAGATGGAGTGAACGAGGGGCGGGTCTAAAACTCACGTTATCAGTGCTGACTGACACTACCCACCCTGTTTTGACACCCCCCCTTACATCAGCAGGCCTTCTACACAGAACATTTCTCAATAATGTTTTGCAGTGTGCACGGTTATGCAGGACTTTTCTAGCAGCGCATTATCCTCCACTATCTGAGCAACCCCAAACTGCACTCATGACATTTAAAAACTGTCCCGGTTTCCACAGAAACAATGTGAGTGTTTTCTATTATAGCACAGAAATAAAAGTAATTATACCACTTTGTATACTTGGCTGTATTTCTGAATCATTCCCTCCTACATAAGCAGGACCTCTGGTATTTGTGCGATAATGATGCCTAATGTGCTGCGGTACCCAACTCCCCACTGTGCTCTTAATAAGGCTTTTAGAATAACATTTAGTATCTGTTGTTTGTGATGCTTACTTACCCTCACAGAAATTCAACTGTCAAATTTGCAGTTTCTCATGTGAAAATCTCATGTTCACATGTGAAATTGCAAGTTCACATGTGATAACCATTCACATGTGAACATCAAATTTGCTGTTTCACATGTACGAAAATCCACATGCAAAAACATTATGTGGTGGTGAAATAGTGTTATTCTCCTATCATGTGAAACATGTTGCATTAGCAATGCTTCCACATACAGTACCAGTCAAAAGTTTGGACACCACATTCAAGGGTTTTTCTTTATTTTTACTATTTTCTACATTGTAAAATAATAGTGACATCAAAACTATGAAATAACACATGGAATCATGTAGTAACCAAAAAAGTGTTCAACAAGTTCTTCAAAGTAGCCACCCTTTGCCTGATAACAGCTTTGCACACTCTTGGCATTCTCTCAACCAGCTTCACCTGGAATGCTTTTCCAACAGTCTTGAAGGAGTTCCCACAAATGCTGAGCACTTGTTGGCCGCTTTTCCTTAACTCTGCGGTCCAACTCATCCCAAAGCATCTCAATTGGGTTGAGGTCGGGTGATTGTGGAGGCCAGGTTATCTGATGCAGCACTCCTCTCCTTCTTGGTCTTTGCTAATTTGAGCAGTTCTTGCCATAATATGGACTTGGTCTTTTACCAAATAGGGCTATCTTCTGTGTACCACCCCTACCTTGTCACAACACAACTGATTGGCTTAAACACATTAAGAAGGAAAGAACTTCCACAAATTAACTTTTAACAAGGCACACCTGTTTATTGAAATGCATTCCAGGTGACTACCTCCCGACGCTGGCAAAGGGTGGCTATTTTGGTTACTGCATGATTCCATATTTGTTATTTCATAGTTTTGATGTCTTCACTATTATTCTACAATGTAGAAAATAGTACAAATAAAGAAAAACCCTTGAATGAGTAGTTGTTCTAAAACTTTTTACCTGTAGTGTAGTTTTTTTTGTAAGGGTAGTTTACTCAGCCTTGCATTGCCCAGGCCCCAGTCGAGTGCTATTTTAAAGCCCCAATCTAGAGTTCAGTCTCTAAAACATGTCTGGTCTCTTGCTGGTGTAATCGCACCTTGTCACACAATGGGCAAGGTACAGTACTACTGCACTTTACTGAACCCTACCCTTAATCTCGCTGTTTAATTGAGATACAGTATCTGCAGCATTTCCGCTGCACAGCTCTTGAGGTCTCTTGAACTACGATAATTGCTGTGTTGAGAGAACATTTTTTTTCTCTCCCGGCTGATGTCAACCTCTGAGCCTATGACCGGTATTGACGACAAGGGTTATTCCCCACCTCATAAAAGATTCTTGCCATTTTAACAACCTCTGCTTCTGCTTTCCAGCACCAGCGTAGACTAAGAGATATTTGCCTCTTATTGGACATTGTTGTAGCAGAGTCAATCATGTGTGTTTCTGCTAGGGCAGCAAGTAGGAGACAGACCAGGAAGTGCTGAGAGCAGTGGGGAGGGATATACAGCCTGCACACTGATGAGCTTTGACATATTTGAACCTCCCCATTTACCTTATCAGGGCCCGCTCTCTCTACTCTCTACAACCTGGCACTTTTCAATGAGAAGAGTGTGATTACGACCCACTGCCTTACATCTGCTTAGAAAGTAACTTCCTTGAGTCTTGAGAGAATCAATGTACTGCGGCGATAGAGAGGAAACTTTTACAACTGTGGCTCAACTCTGTGGTATAGGGATGGTGTAAGGCTTCTTATCCCTTGATTGGGTAGGATTTCTATCTCAACTGCCTGTGTTACTCCTCATCAAACCACAGCGAAGCTTGAAGTGTTACTGGGACATTAGCCGAAGGAGCTGACGCCACAGATTCCCTCTTTCAGCTCTTTATGTGCTTTTGCATGGAAATTAGACCTGCAAAAACAACAGAAATCGCACCGTAAGAGGTTGTAGTCTTATAAAACATTGTTAAATTGCACCCAGATGAGACATCTTTATGTTGCTTTTTTTTAATACTTTTTTTTTATTACTCTGCGCTTCTTCACATTATATCTGTGAATTTGGCTGTCAAACTCTCTCTCCACCCCTTTCTTCTCTCTTTCCATCTGACTCGGAGTGTTTGAGTGCAGAACCATTGGCCTGGGCAGAGCCGTCAATCCTGGGCCCTCAAATTGTGTTTGACAAAGTGGGAGATTAGGTCTAGTTCTCAGTGCCTGCCCTCTCTGTCAGGGTTCCCACCTCTCTATTCAAGGAGGGGATAAGTACTTGGACTATTCCCTTGTTGGATTCAATTGCGGTCAGGACCTAGAATTCAATAGCCATCATCTTTTTACTACCATGGCTTAGTACTGTCACTAAAATTACCCACATTGAAATTCATACACTGACAGTAGATGTACAACAGTGCTGTCGGTATTTACCCGAAGGTCCAAAGGGTTATCTGCATAGACATGTGGTAGGTTAAATAGTGTGAACCTGCATGTTCTTCAGCATCCTTTTTCTGGTGGGAGGCATGAATGAGTAATCCTGTTAACTCTGTGGCAGTCTGGGGACAAGCCTAGCTGAGGCTGAGCAGCATAGCTAGGGCCAATTAGTGGGTTTCTAGAGAGTTCCATGTAAACCAGTGGGATTCTGGGATCTCAGCCTCCCTGAGGGTGGGACACGGTCACATGATGAACCCACTCCCACTCCATGATGGTTATTGGGTTGGACATCTATCGGAGGAAGTAACCTTAATGAGTCAGCTACATGCATGCAGGCAGAGCTGAAGCTGAGTGGTATTCTATAGGAGGCGGACTTGGCTGTGACCGAAATGCAGTAAGGACCAACCCATCCCCAATGTTAAAATAACAGGCCGCGTTGGGTTGCAACCTGGATGGTAGTGTCTTAACTATGACCACAAAAACATTTGTTCTGGTAGCCCACATGAAAAAATACTACAGTTTAGTATACGTTACTACAGTACTTACAGAAATGCTGTAGAATAGTATACTACACACTGTAGTACCATCAATCATGTGTAGTACTTACTTTAGAATTATCTGCAAAAACACTGTTGTAAATATGACAGTAATGTCCACAAAACATACAGTATTCACTGTATAAACTAAAGTGAATACTACAGTAAAATGTTTGCAAAAACACTACAGTGAATATTATAGTATTTTTTTTCATGTGGGAGCTTTTGATGTTTTATGAAGCATGGGACATTTTTGGAATGTAATGTGATTTACTGTAAGGTATTGATCGATATTGTTTAAGAGGCAAAGTCCTTTTGATGTCAAAGATGATGGATGCGGTAAGCAGCGAGGAGGATCAACGTTATACTATTGCTGTTAGTGGGAAAAGTAACAGCTCTCTTAGGTTGGCTCTTTGAAGTAAGTGGGATACCAGTAACTTCAAATGTTGGATTTTCTAGTTTGGACAGCTTCAGGGGTTGGAACCGGTTCAGTGAACAGAACTGGAAAATAACTAAATGTTTTAAGGAACAGAAAACGAATCTGGAACAAAAGTGATGCATACTGAACCGTTATTATAAAAGCATGGGAATTGGTTAATAATGTTATTTTATGTTCCAGGAAAAAAAGAATCTAGTCCCACAACAAAACGCAACAAAGCGCTTATGCAAAGCCCTCACTCTGTCACTCAGAAACTTATTCCAGAGTCTGCCTGCAAGTCAAATCTTTGCCTGTGAGTGTTCATGTTTAGGCTACCTACTTCTCCCACCTCCGAAGTATAGGCTACTGTACTGATGTTACAAGCTTGATTCAGAAGATAGGAAGATATATTTTTAATTAGCTAGAGAAGAATGGATTAACTTTTTTAATGCTAGTTAAGAATACAATAGTTTTCACATTTCACATTTATTTATTAACAACAAAAAGGTAACGTGTTTTTAATTCAGGTCTGCACACACAAGCTTGTTAGCTAGCTCAAGCTTGTTAGCTAGCTAGCTAGCTCAAAGGACATTCAAAGTTTCTCCATAGAAGCTGCTCCTCTGAGATATAATTCTGTGGACTAAATTCAGATAATGCATGTCATAACAAGATGCCCAGCGCTTCAAGCCTCCTCGTTGCAGCCACACGTTGGCTGCTACTGTAGGTTTAATGATAGAACATGATGTGATGGGATGCATTTTCTCCATTGTTTTGGATGGTAGGCCACTCTAGTAGGCCTACATTATGATCAAATAGCCACAGTAGCCTACTTGACCCCTGTTAAAACTAATTTAAAGCGGGTACAGCCTCAGTGTTCACAGTAAACGCTTGCTGGAAGTTGCACAGAATTTTCACAATGCTGAAGTTTGCGCACAGCAGAACTGAAATTTGCTCAGTGATGACATTTTTTTGAGGGAACATTGGTTGCAACATTCACTACCAAGTTCCAAACTGCCTCTGGAAGCAACTTCAGCACAATAACTGTTCGTTGGGAGCTTCATGAAATGGGTTTCCATGGCCGAGCAGCCAGACACAAGCTTAAGATCACCATGAACAATGCGAAGCGTCGGATGGACTCTGGAGAGGTCAAAGCGCGTTTTCTGGAGTGATGAATCACGCTTTACCGTCTGGCGGACGAATCTGGGTTCGACGGATGCCAGGAGAACACTGCCTACACCAATGCATAGTGCCAACTGTAAAGTTTGGTGGAGGATGAATAATGGTCTGGGGCAGTTTTTCATGGTTCGGGCTAGGCGCCTTAGTTCCAGTGAAAGGAAATCTTAATGCTACAGCATACAATGACATTCTAGACGATTCTGTGCTTCCAACTTTGTGGCAACAGTTTGTAGAAGGCCCATTCCTATTTCAGCATGACAAGATCAGTGTGGAAGAACTTGACTAGTCTGCACAGAGCCCTGACCTCAACCCCATCGAACACCTTTGGGGTGAATTGGAACACTGACTGCGAGCCAGGTCTAATTGCCCAACATCAGTGCCTGACCTCACTAATGCTCTTGTGGCTGAATGGAAGCAAGTCCCTGCAGCAATGTTTCAACATCTCGTGGAAAGCCTTCCCAGAAGAGTGGAGGCTGTTATAGCAGCAAAGGGGGGACCAACTCCACATTAATGCCCATGATTTTGGAATGAGATGTTTGACACATCATTTTAGTCATACATCATTTTGGTCATATAGTATAGTTTGCCTGGTCTAAGTAATTTATTGAGCTTAATGTAAAAAGCGGTTGATTTCACAGGTTAAAAAAGGAACAGAACGGAACGAAATAAACCAGTAGTTTTTTAGGGTTTGAACCAGTTTTTCTGGTTGTAACAGTGAAACAAAAATAAATGGTGGTTCTGTTCAGAACGAAATGATTCCAACCCCTGGACAGCCTTTGGTTAACCTAAAGCAGCACCTCACCTCACAAAACGAGGCTATAAGAAGGGTACAAATGTACCTGTTTGTATTCCCCTTCCATTGGACTTTTGCAACACTTTCTCCTAGTAAAACTCCTGCTCGTCAGATGGCAGACACAGCAGTGTATTTTCAGAGTGTTTCCACTCCACTGATAAACGAGCCTGCCTGGTACAGTATGTGGAAGGGAAGAAAAGAAAGTGAACGGTCTGTCCCTGGTGCAGCACAGCCCAGGTATGGCTTTGTCACAAACTGGCCCCATCTCATCACAATGTCATATACCCTCGTAAACCAAGCATGCAAGAGGGAAATAGACTGCTTCTTATATAGTGTAACCTTTTTTTTTTTTTTTGTCATTTATCTCAAAGAATTGAGAGATCGGCTAATGACTGGATTTTCAATCTAAAGTTTGAACACTGGTTGCCTCAGCTGAGGTGAAAAGCCCTTACAGCGAGAGTGATGAAAGTGCTTACTTAGCCTTTCACATTAAGTTGATGCCGAGGGAGCACTGCTGCAAAGTGCAATGAAAATAGTTCTCACTCTCTGTCTCACTCGATACTTCATAAAATGGGAAGGGAGCCTTCGATCTGCTTGCAGGGCAACTGTAAAGCGTTCAAAAGGTTTTGTTAAAACTTTCTCAAATGATGAACAATAGGAATACTGCCAATAAACTGCTCAATTGTGGAGCAATCGTATAAGCCTACACTGATTGTAAAATGAAGACTCGTGTTACTCACCTATATTGTGCATTGTGATTTCCGTGACTAATTTGATGAGAACCATTCCTGTCCGATGGTGTAGATAGATTAGAATAGCACCGAATGGTGTTGCAATGCACAGCTGTATTGTGGTGATTAGACTGAATGAAATCACCCACAGCATGATGTGGACCAGATGTCTCTGTCTCAGACAGGTGGAGAGCATCCCGGGGCTTTTCAAACATGGTTAGAACGTTACATGACCACAGGTTAACCTAGTGTGAAATAGTCAGTAGTACTACTATTGAACAGTAGTATTGGAAGGTCTGTAGAGAAATAGTAGGCTACACATGAAAAAGGATACATGGAATGGCTCTGTGCCCTACATATTGCAGTCCAGAGATTATGCCACTGTAGTAGCCTGTGCCAAAGCTGGCCACAGATATCTATGTGCAATAGCGCTCTGTTAAGCTGTCATATTCAGTGCCGTAAGCAACCTGTTTAAAGCAGGCTGAAATGTTTAATGGATGTTGAGATTAATTTAGGGTGTCACTCTGGGTAGAAGGAAGGGAATGCAGCGGTGGAATGTGTGGTGCTGCCAGGCAGCTTGTTCTGCCGGCTGCCTCTAGACCCCGCATTAGCACTTTCTCCCCCCCAGCAGCAACAGAACAGAACAGCACACTCACAGGAACAAAGCACTCTGCTCGCTTCTCCACTCCAACAGGGCACTCACTCTCTCTCTCTGTCTGAGTCACGCCAAGAGAGGGAAACAGCTAGTCCATGAATCATTCCAACACAAACTCATACAGCCAGAGAACTTTGTATTTCATCAGGAAAGTTCTGTATCGGACGACTTTGATACGGGTGGGAGGGAGGGAGGAACTGAGGAAGGAATGGAGGAAGGGCGACAATCATTTTTCTCCCTAAAGGTGATCTAATTTGACAACACTTATCACCCTCCCTGACATTATCTCACCAGAGATATGGGGGTATTAAATCTGAACCATGATGGGTACTGAGCCCTAAAGGTGTAAACACTTACAGGAATAGTTAAGTGACTGTATTAAGTGTGTATATTTTCTGTCATTCCATATATAATCTGTCTTGCAAAACAGATGGAGGGACCCTGTGCACCATTCCTCTGATGCCTACCTACAGCACGTATACCTCAGGAGCTGAGGAGGAGCTCTACGGTTACTGACTAGAGGAGGGCAATAGGCCTGGTGAACACCTGGTGTCGTCTGTAAAGACTTCTTCCAGAAACAGTAGCATAGAGGGGAATGAAGCCACCCATGGACTTTTCCCACAGCTTTATTTTGTTCTACGGTGTTTGGCCAGGTGTAACTATCTGTGTGTAACTATCCAAACACTCTGCAGGAGAACAAGCCCCTGTGCAGTATTGAGTGGCGTGGACCCTCCATGGCTGGCTGTGTGTGGTGCTGATGGGGCTGTGTTGCTGCCCACAGCCCTGCAGGATGAGGGCTGTGGGCAGGGTACAGGGTATGGAGGGTACCAGGGCACAGGGTATGGAGGGTACCAGGGCATGGGCAGGCCAGTGGACTGTGTGACTGAGTGCCTCTGGGTCAGGTTGCTCCCCCTGGGAAGTGCCGCTCACTACCTCTCCCCCTGACACTCTAGCTAGACCAGATGACTCCTCTGTGTTCCTGTCGGATCACTTTGCCATCAATTCCCCAGATTCCTTGGCCTGGGATCAAGCTAGGAGAGGCTGAAAAAGCCCTCCTCAAATAGGGAGTGCTGCTGCAGCGGGGGCTGGAGGCTAGAGTTTACGACTTCTGTACTGGACATCTTTCACTCGATGGCAAGCTTTACAACAGTAAATCTTCTTTTAAATAGGGGCCAAGTTCACTCACCACCTCTTTCGCAAACACACAAACTTGTTCAAGGGATCTGCATGGCTTATATACCCAACTGACTGAGTAGCTGGAGTCAAAATAGAAAGCAAGATTTACATCATTTTAAGGTGACAAGTTAGTGACACTGTAATGGATGGAGGGCCGGCAGCCATATTATATGACCAGACTTTATACAAGTCATGCAGTCCATGGTTGATGGATTAGGGAGGGACCCTCTTCAAGTTACCACACAAACATTGTCTGCCAGGTTGTTAGGACATGAAATATTTGACTCTTTATGTGTAATGTTTATCATTTTTAACCCCACTGCTAGAAAAGTATTGCTGAGTTCTAAATTGAGTTTGACATATGGTTGATGAAAATAGATACTCTTCCTGTGGATAGATTGTGGTGTAGTATAGTGCAAGCCAGTAATATTAGCTGAAGGGTAACACTGTATGTGCCTTTTCTTATTGGGGGAAAGGTCTATTGTTTTCCTCCTGCATTGTGGTTGTTAGAGAAGAGACTAAAAGTATCTAGCTGTTTGCTTTGTTTTGAGTAGCCTGCATAAATACCTATAAATAATGTACAGTATATTGTCTAAGTATTCCCCACCGCAGAGCAGCAGTATACAGGCCTGCAGAGTTCCTGTTACAACCCTAGTCAGTGTGGTGAGGTGTTACCCTCTGAAGTACCGACCTCTTTTCAAACTACAAATCAAACGCTCACATCTTAGATGCCTCTCGGGAAAATTTCTGTTGAATCTCTGAACCGTTCCCCCTGATACTTTGCATATTCAAATGGAATAGTTTCCTCTGACTGTCAGTCTACCAGCATTGGACTAGAATATGGTAGTGAATATGTTGGCTAGTCCACAAAGTCTGAACAGTGCACTAGTTCAGTAGTGCAGTACCTCTCAGGTGGAGAGTAAAACTTTATTTTATTAAAACAGTGAGTTTGATGGTAGGACCTGATGTCCTCTAATGCTGCTGTGATTGAGGCATGGTCAAATCCACCCGGTCCATAACACCTCTTCCCCTCAGCCCTCTGCTGTAGCCGTGTGTGCTAGGCTTCTAGGTACAAAGAAAATGTGAGAAATGCCATCAGGCGATGTGAAAGTACCTGTGATTTGATCATGGAGGAGGTGATTAAGAAACGTGTCACCAGTTTATCACATCAAGCCTCAGTCTGTCACCTCAGTCTTGACTGTGCAGTGTCAGTATTCACAGAACAGGTACAAAGTGATTTAGTCTGCAGCATGTTCAGGGAGATTTGGGATGTGCCTCACTGTTACTGAACAGAAATAACAAGTAATTTCAGTACATATGGCTACAGTGATTATAGCAAATCAGAGAAATGAGCTGAGCCATCATTCACGTATAGTAGTAGTAGCAGCAGGCTTTTAGTTCTGCTCAATGTCAAACTGCTTTACTAGGGATGTGACCGCATTTAACGTGTCAAGATGCACTCAGTTCCTTCAAGGATCACTCAGGGGGGATGTGAAATCCAAAAGGCCTGATTCAGAGAGTGAGAGTCTGTGTCAGGTCAGTGACAAGGACAGAGCGTCATCTAAAGCTGTGCTATTCATAGAATCAGATAACATTCATGATGGTACAGATACACTATATACAGTGCCTTCGGAAAGTATTCAGACCCCTTGACTTTTTCCACATTTTGTTACATTACATCCTTAATCTAAAATGTATTACGTAAAGAAAATCCTCAATCTACACACAATACCCCATAATGACAAAGCGAAAAAAGTTTTTTAGAAATTTTAACAAATGTATAAAAAAATACCATATTTACGTAAGTATTCAGACATTTTGCTATGCGACTTGAAATTGAGCTCAGATGCATCCTGTTTCCATTGATCATCTTTCAGATGTTTCTACAACTTGATTGGAGTCCACCTGTGGTAAATTGATTGGACATGATTTGGAAAGGCACACAACTGTCTATATAAGGTCCCTTAGTTGACAGTGCATGTCAGAGCAAAAACCAAGCCATGAGATCGAAGGAATTGTCGGTAGACCCCCGAGACAGAATTGTGTTGAGGCACAGATCATTGAAGGTCCCCAAGAACACAGTGGTCTCCATTCTTAATTAGAAGAAGTTTGTGTGACACCAAGACTTTTCCTAGAGCTGGCCGCCCGGCCAAACTGAGCAATCGGGGGAGAAGGGTGTCATGACGTAGCCCTCTTTTGGGTATAGCGAGTGCCTTCCCCCGCTCTCCCTCTTACACCCAGGTTCTGTTATCTCAGGTCGTAAATTCCTGGAGGAGACTCTCCCTCATGCAGTATAGAGAGAGGGTTCACAGTGGAACAAAGGAACTTCTTCTACATTACAGAACTTAAGAACTGAACAATGTCCATGTTTTGAAGATTGTGTAAACGGTCGGTGGAGAATCCAGCTACGACCGGTCCATTTTGTTTAATGTTTGTGACCTCATTGAGAGACAATACAGCCACATTACCATAACTCTGTTTATACAAGAGTCTCCGTTATGAGATTTGCATCTAATTATTGTATAAAATTAATGAGTATAGATGAAACTATTTGTGAAATTATGTAATGTGATTTTAAACTGTTTAATGAACTTAATGAACGAGAATCCAATTCCCTTTTTAAAGTGAACTAAGTCACTGGCCCGCCCCATGAGCACAGACATTGATCTGGCGTCATGGGACAGCCTTTTCTGCTATTCCGAATAAAACCCCCACCTAGAGAAATCATCTTGAGACCATGCGTACCTCGATTACCGAGAGGGCTAAGGTTTGAGTAGGGACCATGCATTCCTCGGTCATCTGAGGGAGCTAAGGTTGTAACGGTTGTTGAATTCCTAACCAAACCACATGGAGCATTGGCTACACTGGTGGAAATGGTTCAACTCTGAGACTACCGATACCGACAGAATAAGAGCAAATCTTCGATACTAATTACTAGTCTGCAGCTAGAATTTATGTTGACCTGGAATGCGAAGACCGACAACCGCCGAAACATCTATTCTATAAGAACATTTCTGAATGGGACTCTGAAGTTTCCATTCTAACCACGAAAGACTCCAGAGACGCAAAGATATATTCATTGCAATTATTCCCGAAAGAGTGAGCGTTCATGTGCAAAGGATTAGCATTTCAATTAATATAATTATCAACTGTGTAGTGTCTTTTGTCTTTCGCGCCCTTCTCAGTTCCCTTAACCAACTGAGCTGCCATATCAGTTTAGCCCACTAGGGAACATTCCTGTATCATTTCCTTGTAACAATCTACTTTTTGTTTGTTTGCATTTCTGTGATTATTTATTTAGTTAGTAAATAAATGATTAAGATAATTGATGTATGGATGATTCATAGTGAAGGCTGGGTTCGTGCAGATAACCAACAACTTACGACGTTTGGAATGAGACTGATGTGAGGTAAAGAATAATTAATTAATTAGAAGACTAATAGATCAGATATTAAAATATCTGAAAAGTTATATTAGGAAAATTATAACTTTGTAATCTGAAGATTTTCCTTGGTGCCCCGACTTCCTAGTTAATTACATTTACATGGTAAGTTTAATCATGTAATAATAATTACAGAGAATTGATTTGATAAAATAACAGTCTTCACTTGAATGATGCCAAAGACACAACAAGGGCCTTGATCAGGGAGGTGACCAAGAACCCGATGGTCACTCTGACAGCTCTAGAGTTCGTCTGTGGAGATGAGAGAACCTTCCAGAAGGACAACTTCTGCAGCACTCCACCAATCAGGCCTTTATGGTAGAGTGGCCAGACAGAAGCCACTCCTCAGTAAATGGCACATGACAGCCCGCTTGGAGTTTGCCAAAAGGCACCTAAAGAATCTCAGACCATGAGAAACCAACATTAAACTCTTTGGCCTGAATGCCAAGCGTCACATCTGGAGGAAACCTGGCACCATCCCTCAGTGAAGCATTGTGGTGGCAGCATCATGCTGTGGGAATGTTTTTCAGTGGCAGGGACTGGGAGACTAGTCAGGATCGAGGCAAAGATGAACGGAGCAAAGTACAGAGAGATCCTTGATGAAAACCTGCTCCAGAGCACTCAGGACCTCAGACTGAGGCGAAGGTTCACCTTTCAACAGGACAACAACCCTAAGTACACAGCCAAGACAACGCAGGACTGGCTTCGGGACAAGTCTCTGAATGTCCTTGAGTGGCCCAGCCAGAGCCTGGACTTGAACTCAATCGAACATCTCTGGAGAGACCTAAAATTAGCTGTGAAGCAACGCTGAATCTGCAGAGAAGAATGGGAGAAACTCCCCAAATACAGGTGTGTCAAGCTTGTAGCATCATACCTAAGAAGACTCAAGGCTGTAATCGCTGCCAAAGGTGCTTCAACAAAGTACTGAGTAAAGGGTCTGAGTACTTATGTAAATGTCTTATCAGTTTTTTTTATTTTTATACATTTGCAAAAAAATCAAAAACTGTTTTTGTCATTATGGGCTATTGTGTGTAGATTGATGAGGGGAAAAAACAACTTAATCAATTTAAGAATAAGGCTGTAACTTAACAAAATGTGGAAAAAGTCGGGGTCTGAATACTTTCCGACGGCACTGTATACAAAAGTATGTAGACACCCTTTTAAATTAGTGGATTCGGCTATTTCAGCCAAACCCATTGCTGACAGGTGTATAAAATTGAGTACACAGCCATGCAATCTCCATAGACAAACATTGGCAGTAGAATGGCTTTACTGAAGAGGTGTGACTTTCAACGTGGCACCGTCATAGGATGCCACCTTTCCAACAAGTCAGTTTAAGCAGCTGCACACAAGCCTAGGATCACCATGCGCAATACCAAGCGTCGGCTGTTGTGGTGTAAAGCTTGCCACCATTGGACTCTGGAGCAGTGGAAACTCGTTCTCTATAGTGATGAATCACGCTTCACCATTTGGCAGTCCGACGGTCGAGTCTGGATTTGGAGGATGCCAGGAGAACGCTGCCTGCCCAATGCATAGTGCCAACTCTAAAGTTTGGTGGACGAGGAATAATAGTCTTGAGCAGTTTTTCATGCTTCGGGCTAGGCCCCGTAGTTCCAGTGAAGGGAAATCTTAACGCTACAGCATACAATGACATTCTAGATGATTCTGTGCTTCCAACTTTGGGGAAGGCCTTTTCCTGTTTCAACATGACATTGCCCCGAGGCACAAAGAGGTCCATACAGAAATGGTAGTTTGAGATCAGTGTGGAAGAACTTGACTAGCCTGCACAGAGCCCTGACCTCAACCCCATCGAACACTTGAAGAATTGTAACGCTGACTGCGAGCCAGGCCTCACCGCCCAACATCAGTGCCTGACCTCACTAATGCTCTTGTGGCTGAATGGAAGCAAGTCCCCACAGCAATGTTGCGTCATCTAATGGAAAGCCTGCTTAGAAGAGTGGAGGCTATTATAGAGGGGACCAACTCCACATTAATGCCCATGATTTTGGAATATGAGATGTTCGATGAGCAGGTGTCCACATACTTTTGATCATGTGTAGTGATGATTCATGACTTATGTTGTTTATATAGCGCTCTATTTAGGAATGACCTTATCAAAAATTCTGATGACATTGTACTGCATATCTGCAAGTCAGATCAGTCAGTGTAAATTGAGTCGTCCCAAGCTGACTCTTTCCCTCCCAGCCATAGCAGGCAGCTACCTCACACCCTGTGTTGGTCAGGTGAGATGGGAGGTCAGTGAGTGTGTGGGCCTTACCTAGCACGTGTGATACATAATTCTGCTCTGAGACAGGGTTGAGAGACGAGGTAGACAGAGAGGGGTGTGGGGGTGCCAGACACGAGGACAAGACAGAGCCAGGGCCAGCCAGGGCTGTGATAGGAGTGGAGAGGGAACCGCTCTGATTGACGAGGGCCGCCTGATGGCAAAATATGTGACACAAATCAATAGTGGCCTCCTATGGCCAAAATCACAGCTCCCCCCGGCCTCAGTGTGGAGACTGGAGAGTGATTGCATGTACAGTGGTGGCCACTGGCCAAGTGTTGAT
This sequence comes from Salvelinus namaycush, assembly GCF_016432855.1. Lineage (NCBI taxonomy): Eukaryota > Metazoa > Chordata > Actinopteri > Salmoniformes > Salmonidae > Salvelinus > Salvelinus namaycush. Next base: position 27,530,834 of record NC_052334.1, on the reverse strand, counting down.
ATGCCATGCAGGCTGTTTACGTCAATTTAATTGATAACAAAGGAAAATAATGTTTTAAATTGATCCTTGCCTTCATGTTTGTATGATCTGATTCCGATTTCTGGCAGTAGTTCACACCATAGTGCAGTGGTATAGTGAGTTGCAGCAGCATGTCAAATCTAATGTTATTTGTCACATGCACTGAATACAACAGGTGTAGACTTGACTGTGAAATGCTTACTTACGAGCCCTTTCCCAGAGTTAAAAAGTAAGAAAATTTGCACACAAAAATAGAAGAAATAGTAATATAATAACAATAAGGCTATATACTGAACAAAAATATAAAGGTAACATGTAAAGCTGACATAAAATATCCCAGAAATGTTCCATACGCACAAAAGCGTATTTCTCTCAAATTTTGTGCACAAATTTGTTTACATCCCTGTTAATGAGCATTTCTCCTTTGCCAATATAATCCATCCACCTGACAGTGGCATATCAAGATTATTTAACCTTTATTTAACTAAGTCAAGTCAGTTAAGAACAAATTCTTATTTACAATGACGGCCTACCGGGGAACAGTTGGTTTACTACCTTGTTCAGGGGCAAAAAGACAGATTTTTAACTAGGCAGCTCAGGGATTTGATTCAGCAACCTTTCAGTTACTGGCCCAATGCTCTAACCACTAGGCTACCTGCCACGCCACCTTGTGCTGGGGACAATAAAAGGCCACTCTAAAATGTGCTGTTTTGTCACACAACACAATGCCACAGAGGTCTCAAGTTTTGAGGGATTATGCAATTTGCATGCTGACTGCAGGAATGTCCACCAGAGCTGTTGCCCGGAGAATTGAATGTTCATTTCTCTACCATAAGCCAGGTGACGTTTTAGCAAATTTGGCAGTATGTCCAAACGGCCTCACAACCGCAGACCATGTGTAACCACGCCAGCCCAGGACCTCTACATCCAGCTTCTTCACCTATGGGATCATCTGAGACCAGCCACCTGGACAGCTGATGAAACAGAAATACTCTTCAGTCTGTGATAAAGCCCTTGTGGGAAAAACTGATTGGCTGGGCCTGGCTCTCCAGTGGGTGATCCTGGATCCCAAGTGGGTGGGCCTATGCCCTCCTAATGATTTTTTTTTTCAATTAACTGATTTCCTTATATGAACTGTAACTCAGTAAAATATTGGAAATTGTTGCATTTTATATTTTTGTTCAGTACAAGGAGTACCGGTACAGAGTCAATGTGCAGGGGTACGAGATAGTTGAGGTAATGTACATGTAGGTAGGGTTAAAAGTGACTAGGAAATCAGGATAGATAATAAACAGAGTAGCAGCAGCGTGTGTGAAAGTGTGTGTGTGTGTGTGTGTGTGTGTGTGTGTGTGTGTGTGTGTGTGTGTGTGTGTGTGTGTGTGTGTGTGTGGGGGGGGGGGTAGAGTCCAGTCAGTGCAAGAGTTCGTGCAAAAAATAAAAAAAGGGTCAATACAAATAGTCTGGGTAGCCATTTGATTAACTGTTCAGCAGTCTTATGGCTTGGGGGTAGAAGCTGTTCAGGAGCCTTTTGATCCCAGACTTGGTGCTCTTATACCGCTTGCCTGCGTTAGCAGAGAGAACTGTATATGACTTTGGTGGCTGGAGTCTTTGACCATTTTTAGGGCCTTCCTCTGACACTGCTTGGTATAGAGGTCCTGGATGGCAGGGAGCTCAGCCCTAGCGATGTACTTGGCTGTACGCACTACCCTCTGTAGCGCTTTGTGGTCAGATGCCAAGCAGTTTCCATACCAAGCGGTGATGCAGCCAGTCAAAATTCTTTCAATGGTGAAGTTGTAGAACTTTTTGAGGATCTGAGGGCCCATGCTAAATCTTTTCAGCTTCCTGATTGGGAAGAGACATTGACGTACCCTCTTCACGTCTATGTTGGTGTGTTTGGACCATGATAGGTTCATAATCATGTGGACACAGAGGAACTTGAAGCTCTCAACATGCTCCACTACAGCCCTGTCGATGGGAATAGGGATGTTGTCGGCCCTCCGTTTCCTGTAGTCCACGATCAGCTCCTTTGTCTTACTGACGTTGAAGGAGAGGTTGTTGTCCTGGCACCACACTGCCAGGTCACTGACATCCTCCCTATATGCGGTCTCGTTGTCGGTAATCAGGCCTACAGTAACACCGTTGTATCGTCTGCAAACTTAATGATGGTGTCGAAGTCGTGCACAGCCACGCAATCGTGGGTGAACAAACAGGGAGTACAGAAGGGGATTAAGCACGCACCCCTGAGCGGCCCCCGTGTTGAGGATCAGCATGGCGGATGTGTTGTTGTGTAACCTCACCACCTGGGGTCAGCCCGTCAGGAAGTACAGGATCCAGTTGCAGAGGGAGGTGTTTAGTCCCAGGGTCCTTAGCTTATTGATGAGCTTCGAGGGCACTATGGTGTTGAACGTTGAGCTGTAGTCAATGAACAGTATTCTCAAGTAGATGTTCCTTTCGTCCAGGTGGAAAAGGGCAGTGTGGAGTGCAATAGCGATTGCGTCATCTGTTTATCTGTTGGGGCGGTATGGGAATTGGAGTGCGTCCTGGGTGTCTGGGATGATGGTGTTGATGTCAGCCATGACCAGACTGGGTCAGGTAAAGGTTACCTCAGCATCCGCTGTACTATTTTGTATGCTGTAGTTGAATTGGCCATTATATGTCCAAAACCAATATTTTCTGCTATAATTTTTTTGTCAGACAATTATTGTCCTCAAGGTTTAAACAGATCATGAAAGGGTAAAGAGTGCATAGGAAAAGGTATTATAGGCAGTAGTGCCATAACGTGCATGGATTTATCATTTCCTCACTGGCAGCTATTACAATGTGAACATAGACAACTTGAAAAAATGTCTGAAGTGTTTTTTAAGACCTCAGGGCCTGTCACAATGCCTTTTACACTGTCTTCAGACACACAGCGACACGGCTGAATCCTGCTGCACCCCTCGGCGCTGGGGTGCTACCACTGCTGCTCAGTTAGCAACAACATCAGCACATTCTGCCTGCCTGTTACGCTGGGGAAAGAATCATATCCATTTCACCCTTTACGCTGCCAGCGAGTCTTGTAAATGTAATCACAACATTTTCAGAACGAGGGCATTTGATTATATTTATTTTCAGATTGTGGGCTCTGTCAGTAAGCTGTATACTTTAGCATAATGACACTATACAGTCTGTGAACATTCAACAGTGATATGGTTAGGGTTGCTGCAGTATTACTGTATTAAAAATGGAACATGCTTACAGCTTTAATGACTCGCATCCTTTTAACATTGTAATTTATTTCTAGAGCGATTCCCATTTGTTATGTGTATAGAACTAGAAAAGTGTAAAACAGATGTGAATAATTGTCCTGTTAATCATTCATAAACTGCTCAGTAATTCTCTAACAGAGATGTTCATTAACCAAATACTGAGGGATGTTTATATGCTCTTATGCTGATATTGATTATATTGTATAAAATTCATACAATTATAATACACAGTCAGAAATAACCAAAAATAGTTTTCCACCAAGAAAATATTGATATAGCTATACTAGATATATTGGATATTTGCAGTTTTCCTGCGTATAGCTGTAATAACTACATTGATGACTAGAATGTGGTGATTCTGGTGAAAATACATTATTAGCTGTTATTAGTATCTGTACTGACTCCAAATCGGTCTATGAATAAAACCAAATTATCTATTTACTCAGTAAAATGCATGCTTGTTATTAGTATCTGTACTGACTCCAAATCGGTCTATGAATAAAACCAAATTATCTATTTACTCAGTAAAATGCATGCTAAGTATCTCTTGTCTCATGAGCAAATCCAGCCCAAAGCAATGCACAGCTAGCTGCTTCATGATGCTCCTCGGCATACTGTAACGGTCGTCTTGTGGTGAATGAGCGGACCAAGGCGCAGCGGGTGATGAATACATAATGAATATTTATTAACAGAACGACGAAACACGAAAACTCTTTAACAAACTACAAAACAAATAAACGACGTAGACTGACCTAAAACATGAGAACTTACAAATACACGAAGAACGCACGAACAGGTACAGACTACAAACCAACGCTACAGTCCCGTGTGGTACGAACATACATACAGACACGGAAGACAATCACCCACAAACAAACAGTGAGAACAGCCTACCTTAATATGGTTCTCAATCAGAGGAAACGTCAAACTCCTGCCTCTAATTGAGAACCATATCAGGCAACACATTAAACCCAACATAGAAACACAATACATAGAATGCCCACCCCAACTCACGCCCTGACCAACTAAACACATAAAAAAACAAGAGAAAACAGGTCAGGAACGTGACACATACATTTAGCTAGATCATTATTTCCTTTTAAACCTGAACTCTCCAATCAATTACTTCAGCCTCATTTGTGCTATATAAACAGTGTAAATAGCCCAAAGGATGTTCGGCAGACTTAAAGGACTCCTCGATGGATACTTTCTGTTTGATCACATTAGCAGAAGACTTCCCAATGTACAGCCAGAAACAGAGAACCTACATAGGAGAACATATGTCAGTCATCAACTTGAACTCCTCAGGGTAGGTTGTCCTTTTCTTTAGCATTTGTGTCATCCTGTTCTCCTGTTCTGCATGGTGTGTCACCATGGCCTCATTGAGAAGCAATAGACTAGAAATCTTACCACACCAGTTTACCATGATAAAGTTGAAGGTGAAATAAAAGGTGAAATAAAGGTGAAAAAAATCAAAAGAATATCCTTGATATTTTAAGGTACCAATTTTGCTGCTGGAATATTGGGTAATTGAGAATATATGGTGGAGCCTGAATCTTCAACCAGTAGTACATGAACTGTAATGTTACACAATTAAGTACAATGTGCATTACCTTCCCTATCTACCTGTCCAGTGTCTGGGGAGTTGAATCTCCTGTTTCCATAAAGGTCATAACTACACACTAAATTCAAAGAGAAGTGAAGAATCTCCCCGTGTTAAAAGGTGGTTGGTGGGCTCCTGTTGAGGGTAGTGGTGGTTTTCCTCTCTCCTCCTCTCACTCTGAAAATGTTGTCTTGACAGGATGATGAAGTGGTGCTCCAGTGTGTCGCCTGCATCCACAAGGAGAATCGCAAGTTCTGTCTGACAGCAGAGGGGCTCGGCAATCGACTGTGCTACCTGGAACCCACATCAGAGGCAAAGGTAGGCACAGAGAGACTACATACTGTGAAGAGGAATAGGCCTGTGACATTATTCGTCGTTTGTTTCTCTCAAACTGAAAGCTTATGCAAAGAAAATTAGAGAGCATTTCAGAGTGGCTCTAGCTCCAAGATATAATCCAGGATTTCCTACTGGAAACTAACATTTTGAATGTGGTATCATCGCCAGAGTGGCTGATTCTCATACAGTTGAGTGTAGATAATACGCTTCTGAAACAGGGTGTATTTGAGTCAGGTCTTCTCAGGTGTTCTTCATAGTGTCCATTGAGTGGGATGAGAGAATCCCAGGGCTCAGCAAAGCTCCATGGGAAGCACATATTCACTGAGTTTAACATTAAAGTCCAGCTACACATAACCAGGTTGTACACGTAACCAGGTTGTACACGTAACCAGGTTGTACACGTAACCAGGGTCTTTACGTTAACAGGGTCTACAAACATAACCAGTGACTACTCATAAACCAGGGACAGACTGAGAGCAACATGGAAACAGCTTACTGTACCACATCATAAAGCTGGCTGATATGGACAAAATCCATATAGCAATACATTGCCTGAATTGATGTGATAAACGATAAACCATAGTTTTTTTGGTAATAATTTAAACAACCACTACTACTAGTTTGATGGTTGAAGCCATCAATTGTCCCATTAACAAACCCATATTAGCAAACTTATTTCATTTCAAACTTTACATTTCTCTAGTATAGGCCCATTATTGTAATCAACGATATCAGCAAAATGCCTGTGATAAGTTATTGGTATAACTATTGGTATAATTGTCAGTCTAGAATCACATTCTACGTGTTGAATTTTTTTTCCTGATTGTACTTCTCAGCAGTTTAATGATAATGCTCAATTTGGAGAAATTACACCATGCTGTTTTGCTTGACTAGTTTATAAACAAACTGTGGTTGTTTGCTGTAATTGCTCAAAGCTGTAATGCAGCCTGGTACTTTGTCAGTGTGGTTTGTGCCTCTAAGTGCAAAATTACTGCAAGTTATATAATGATGGATTGAGTGAGGCTTCATTGTTTTAAACAAAATCCGCATTTTTCACATCAAAGGATCTAGGTACAGTGCCTTGTAAAACTATTCATCCCCCTTCGCCTTTTTCCTATTTTGTTGCATTACAACCTGTAATTTAAATGTATTTTTATTTGGATTTCAAGTAATGGACATACACAAAATAGTCCAAATTGGTGAAGTGAAATGAAGAGAATTACTTGTTTCAACAAAAAAAAGGAAAAGTAGTGCGTGCATACAGTTGAAGTCGGAAGTTTACATACACTTAGGTTGGAGTCATTAAAACTTTTTTTCAACCACTCCACAAATTTCTTGTTAACAAACTATAGTTTTGGCAAGTTGGTTAGGACATCTACTTTGAGCATGACGCAAGTAATTTTTCCAACAATTGTTTACAGACCGACTATTTCACTTATAATTCACTGTATCACAATTCCAGTGGGTCAGAAGTTTACATACACTAAGTTGACTGTGCCTTTAAACGGCTTGGAAAATTCCAGAAAATTATGTTATGGCTTTAGAAGCTTCTGATAGGCTAATTGACATAATTTGAGTGAATTAGAGGTGTACCTGTGGATGTATTTCAAGGCCTACCTTCAAACTCAGTGCCTCTTTGCTTGACATCATGGGAAAATCAAAAGAAATCAGCCAAGACCTCAGAAACAAATATTGTAGACCTCCAAGAGTCTGGTTCATCCTTGGGAGCAATTTCCAAATGCCTGAAGGTACCATGTTCATCTGTACAAACAATAGTACGCAAGTATAAACACCATGGGACCACGCAGCCATCATACCGCTCAGGAAGGAGACCGGTTCTGTCTCCTAGAGATGAACGTACTTTGGTGCGAAAAGTGCAAATCAATCCCAGAACAACAGCAAAGGACCTTGTGAAGATGCTGGAGGAAACAGGTACAAACGTATCTATATCCACAGAAAAAGGAGTCCTATATTGACATAACCTGAAAGGCTGCTCAGCAAGGAGAAGCCACTGCTCCAAAACCTTCATAAAAAAGCCAGCCAACGGTTTGCAACTGCACATGGGGACAAAGATCGTACTTTTTTGAAAAATGTCCTCTGGTCTGATGAAACAAAAATAGAACTGTTTGGCCATAATGACCATCGCTATGTTTTGAGGATAAAAGGGGAGGCTTGCAAGCCAAAGAACACCATCCCAACTGTGAAACACGGGGGTGGCAGCATCATGTTGTGGGGGTGCTTTGCTGCAGGAGGGACTGGTGCACTTCACAAAATAGATGGCGTCATGAGGGAGGAAACTGATGTGGCTATATTGAAGCAACATCTCAAGACATCAGTCAGGAAGTTAAAGCTTGGTCGCAAATGGGTCTTCCAAATGGACAATGAAACTAAGCATACTTCCAAAGTTGTGTCAAAATTGCTTAATTGCAAAGTCAAGGTTTTGGAGTGGCCATCACAAAGCCCTGACCTCAAACCTATTGAACATTTGTGTGCAGAACTGAAAAGGCGTGTGCGAGCAAGGAGGCCTACAAACCTGACTCAGTTACACCAGCTCTGTCAGGAGGAATGGGCATAAATTCACCCAACTTATTGTGGGAAGCTTGTGGAAGGCTACCCGAAACGTTTGACCCAAGTCAAACAATTTAAAGGCAATGCTACCAAATACTAATTGAGTGTATGTAAACTTCTGACCCACTGGGAATGTGATGAAAGAAATAAAATCTGAAATAAATAATTCTCTCCACTATTATTCTGACATTTCACATTCTTAAAATAAAGTGGTGATCCTAACTGACCTAAAACAGGGAATTTTTACTAGGATTATGTCACAATCGTCTTGATGAGGAAGAGTGGACCAAGGCGCAGCGTGATACGAATACATCTTTTTATTAGTGAAGATGAAACGAAACACTTTGACAAACTAACAAAAGACAGTGAAGCTACAAACGAAAGTGCACACACAAGCTACTAACGTTAGACATAGACAATTACCCACAAACACCTAAAGCCTATGGCTGCCTTAAATATGGCTCCCAATCAGAGACAACAATAAACAGCTGTCTCTGATTGAGAACCAAACCAGGCAACCATAGACTTTCCTAAACACCTACACTGAACACAACCCCATACATCTTCAAAACCCCCTAAACAATACACACACCCTAAACTAGACAAAACACACAAACATCCCCCATGTCACACCCTGACCTAACTAAACTAATAAAGAAAATCAATATAACAAAGGCCAGGGTGTGACAGATTAAATGTCAGGAATTGTGAATAACTGAGTTTAAATGTGTTTGGCTAAGGTGTATGTAAACTTCCGTCTTCAACTGTACTTGGAAAAAGAACACTGCTGTATAGGTCTATGAAAGCATTGCAACATGGCACATCAAAGAAGCCACTTTGCAGCGCTGCAGATATCCAAGTGACAATATTACACAGTAAAGCCAGTGGTTGTCTCCCTCATCAGCACTTCCCCAGTCCCATCCTTCTTTTACTGTAACATGGCATGATTGTTTTCCCATAGTAGAGCCTGTTGACAGTACAGGCTAATTGGATATTTCCGCATGGATTGTTATTTTAATGATAAACATTTAACATGGTCTCTAATTTCAGTGAGGCCGGAAAGTCAGACACAGAACGTAAGAGAGAGAAATTTTGGGGTGATAGTGATTTATGTATGCGCTGCACAGCTACAGTATTCCCACTCTTTACCCTTACCCCACAGCACTCACCTAGGGATTGAAGGAGAGGCAGTTGGGATGGTCCGGATGCTTCCATCCAAGAATGGATGGTAATTAAACTAGACAGGTGTGATGGATGATCTCACTGTCTGCCACTTTGTCTTCATTGCCTGGTGTTACAGTTTGTATGAAACACCATCACCCCCAGGGACAAGAGACGAGGAAGGGGGAGAAATGACGCAACTACCACTACAACCACAACCCAAGATCAGAATGATCAGATTGACTTGGATGCCCACCTCCCTAGTGATGAGACAAATCGACTTGTGTGGTGTAGGGACACAGACAAGGCACCAATAATGTTGATTTAAGTGGTGCATGTTTAAAGTGGCAATCAGCAGTTGCTACATTATTTTAGATTAATTAGTTAATGATATGGACCCATTTGATTCTTGAAGAATATAACTTATAAATGCCTCATGAGCTTAGTTCAACTGTCAGCTTGTTTTACTCCAATGTGTGTAAACAAAGTAAATGTAAACAAACACTGTATAGCCTAAAATGTGGTTATAATTTTGATCTCATGCATCCATAGCTTTGTCTTTGAATTTGAGTGTGGTTACATTTCTCCATCAATTTAGTAATTTAGCAGATGCTTTTATCCAAAGCGACTTAGTTAGTACATACACCTTAAGATATGTGGTTGTCCCACCTAACTATCACAGGTATTGTAAGTCAATTTCAGCAGAGTCAGAGCTAGAAAGGAGAGCGGGGGGGGTGGTCAAGTGCAAGTGTTGGGTCATGACTTGTTTTTTGTGGGAGGTGATGTGTGGATGGAAGAGGTAGGGTTTCAGGTGCTTTTGGAAGATGGGCAGGGACTTCAGGGGGAAGCTGGTTCCACCATTGGGGTGCCAGGACTTCAGGGGGAAGCTGGTTCCAACATTGGGGTGCCAGGACTTCAGGGGGAAGCTGGTTCCACCATTGGGGTGCCAGGACTTCAGGGGGAAGCTGGTTCCAACATTGGGGTGCCAGGACAGAGAACATCTTGGACTGGGCTGGGAGGGTCAAGAGACCAGAGGTGGCAGAACGGAGTGCTCAGGTTGAGGTGCAGGGTTTGAGCATAGCCTGAAGGTAGGGAGGGGCAATTTCTCTTGCAGTTCCATAGACAAGCACCATGGTCTTGTAGTGGATGCGAGCCTCGACTGGATGCCAGTGGAGTGTGCGGAGGAGCGGGGTGACATGGGAGAACTTGGGAAGGTTGGAAACCAGGGGGACTGCCGCATTCTGGATAAGTTGCATGGATGGCACAAGCGGGGAGCCCAGCCAACAGCAAGTTGCAGTAGTCCAGGCGGAAGAGGACAAGTGCCTAGATTAGGGCCTGCGTGTGAGGTAGGGTCGTACTCTACGGATGTTGTAGAGCATGAACCTGTAGGAGCGAGTCACTGCTTTGATGTTAGTCGAACAACAGAGTATTCTCCAGGGTCACACCAAGATTCTTTGCACTCGGGGAGGGAGACACTGGAGTTGTCAACCGAGATGAGATCTTTATGCGGGCAGGCCTTCCCCAGGAGGAAGAGCAGCTCCGTCTTGTCGAGGTTTGAGGTGGTGGGCCGATATCCCAGCTGAGATATCTGCGAGGCATGCAGAGATGCGTGTCGCCACATGGGTGTCAGAAGGGGGGAAGGAGAAAAATAGTTGAGTTTCATTCGTATAGCAATGATAGGAGACCATGTGAGGATACGACAGAGCCGAGTAACTTGGTGTATAGAGACAACCGATCCCTGGGGGACACCATGCTGCAGACACAGATCATCTGATGGTTCACGGTGTCAAAGCCAGTGGATAGATCTAGGAGAATGAGAACAGAGGAGAGAAAGTCAGCTTTGGTGGAGAGCCTTCATGACACAGAAGCGGCCCGTCTCGGTTGAGTGACCCAACTTGAAGCCTGACTGGTTAGGGTCAAGAAGATTGTTCTGAGAGAAATAGCAGGCAGGTTGGTCAGAGACAGCACTCTCAAGTGTAAAAAAAAAAAAAAAGAAAAAAAAAAAAAGGGATACAGGTCTATAGTTTTGATGTCAGATGAGTCGAGTGTTGGTTTCTTGAGGAGGTTTCTCAGGCCATTTTGAAGTCATAGGGGACACAGCCAGTGGTCAGGGATGAGTTGATGAGGGAAGTGAGGAATGTGAAAGGTCTCCAGAGATGGTCTGGAGGAGGGGATGGGGTCGAGTGGGCAGGTTTTCTGGCGGCCAGACCTTACTAGTCGCAGGATTTCATCTGGAGAGAAAGGGGAGAAAGAGCTCAAGGCGTAGGGTAGTTCTGTGTGAGTGTATGTCATCAACCTTCTTCTCAAAGTGGTTGACAAAGTCGTCATCAGAGAGGGAAGAGGGAGGGGGTGGAGGATTAAGGAAGAAGGATGAAAAGAGTTTCCTAGGGTTAGAGGTAGAAGTTTGAAATTTAGAGTAATAGAAAGTGGCTTTTACAGCGGATACAGAAGAGAGGTAGAGAAGGAGTGAAAAGATGATGGGTCTTCCGGAAATGTATTTTTCCTCCATTTTTGCTTAGATGCCTGCAGCCATGTTCTGTAAGCTCGCAATGAGTCACTCATTGAAAGGGGACAGTGCGAGTCATAGGATGTGGAAAAGGGAGGAGAGTAGGGCCGCAGAGGCAGAAGACAGGAGGGAGAAGCATTTAACAGAAGGGAGAGATGATACGAAAGTAGAGTAGAGAGTAGTGGGAGAGAGAGCGAAGATTGTGACGTCACAATCTATCTGGGTAGGGGCTGAGTGACTAGGGTTGGAGGAAAAGGAGACCGAAAAGGAAACAAAATAGTGATCAGAGACTTGGAGGATTGTTGTGAGATTAGTAGGCAAACAGCCTCTAGTAAAGATGAGGTCAAGCGTATTGCCTGCCTTGTGAGTTGGAAGGGATTGGGAAAGGGTGAGGTCAAAAGAGGCAAGGAGTGGAAAGAGGGAGTTGGAAAGACATGAATCGAGGGCAGACGTCGGGAGGTTGAAGTTGCCAAGTACGAAGAGCGGTGAACCATCGTCATGAAATTAGCTTATCAAGGTGTCAAGGCACCTGCTGGGCGATAGATGACAACAATGTTAAGCTTGAGTGGACAAGTGACTGTGCCAGCATGAGAGAGGGAGAAAATCTCCAGTTAAGAGAAATTAGTAGCCCTGTGCCACCACCGCAACTACCAGATGCTTTTGGACTATGAGAGAAAAAGTAGTCGGATGAAGAGAGATCAGCTGGAGTAGCAGTCTTCTCTGGGGTGATCCATGTCTCTGTCAGGGACAAAAAGTCAAGGGACTGAAGGGCAACATAGGCTGAGATGAACTCTGCATTCTTGACTGCAAATCGTCAGTTCCAAACGCTGCCAGAGACCCAGAATTCCACATGGGTTGTGCACATAGGGTACACTAAATTAGAAGGGTTGCAGCCAAGGGGTGGGGAGTGTCTGTAAAGCCTACAGGGAGAAACACCAACAGGTATAGAAAACACACATAGTTGCCAAAGCTACTAAAGTACAGAAATGAGATCATCAGAAAATAACTAGGTAAGATACTGAAGTGGTATGGAGCCACTGACACAACCACCGTTTACAGCTGCCGCTGAGAAACCAGGGGAGACTGAAGTACTAACACTAATACTGAATGCTTAGCAGAGGTGAAACCACTCCCCCTCCAATACAGCCACTGTTTACCAAAACAAGTCACAAATTGCCCTGCCCCCTAATCCTAGTTGATGTGTCAACAACTATCTGCAAGTTATGAGCAAGCCGGCCCCATCCCGCCGCTTTTTAACAAAACAGTAGCGGGGGAGTTAACTTTGTTATTGTTTCAACTGCTAATTGCCACTTTAAACTGTGACATCAATCAGCCAATGAATAAGCAGTTGATTGTGATTTATGGCTAGCTGCTGTTCCCTGTCAGCTATCCCATGGTAGGACCACCAGAGAGCTGAAGCCCCCCATCTCTAAATCAACAATACACGTCTGTACTGTAAAGTCAGTGTTTAAAAAATGAGATGGTCAATCAACATTTAGATGAGATGATGATTCAGCCAACTACTCTAATGCACAGGATGTGCTCTGCCATTATGCCCGGGGTGGGCAAACTATGGCCTATTCAATCCGGCCCAAGGGAGGTTTGAGTAAAAAAAACTCCAGGCCAGTCCTGAAGGTCTATATTTTCAAATAACTGCCCAATTTCTTACCCGCATATTGATTTTCACAACAAGTCAGTCCCAAAAAAATCTGTGCGGCCCTCTGTTGATTTTCGAAATCCCGATGTGGCCCTCGAGCCAAAAAGTTTTCCCACCCATGCGTTATAGTGAATACGAAGGAGGTATGTTGATAGGTCATCTCTTTGGGGCAATCAAAGTGAAAGAGGTGTGTAACCCTTTAGACCTCCTCCCCAGAGAAGATGGGAAGCCCAGTCTAGTTGCTCCAGTCCCACAGCATGGGCCATAAACAAGAGAGCAGTGTGTAGACAAGCTGCTGTAAAGCTGTCTTCATGATATGCCCTCTCTGATTGAGGACACACAGGCCTACGCCCCCAGAGCCCCAATATCCTTCTCATTACCAGACTGCTCCACTCTGCTGTTAGAGGTCGCCTGTTATTCACCTAGGGAAACCAGGGTGTGGAGGTATGGTTGGAGCAGATTCCTCCCTGCTACCACGTATTGTTTCCCCAACAGCATGCCAAGAAAGAGTGGATCAGGAGAGGTATTTCTAGAAAACAGCTTGCATAGAGGGCTCTGGGTTGGGTTCTGATCAAATGGAAGTTATTACAGTGTTTGTGCTTCTGTGGTTGTAAATCGTGTGTGTGTGTGTTTTGACTATAAAATGGTGGTTATCTCAAAATTGACCTGCATAATGAAAGGTCATTAAAGTGAAGTCGGGGGACATTACTTTAAGCCATTTTGACATTCAGTATCTTTGACATTTCTGAAGCTGATGCTAGAGGCTGCCCTGAGAGAGACACTTGGCTTCCGGTACGGCAGGGGCTGAACTGGATTCAGCCACAGGACGATATTTGTCGGCGCGAATGGTCGGGAGGCTGGAAAATAATTAGAATAATTTGTACACTGCAAAAAAGTTTTGGGCTGTATTTCCCCCCACGATGATGATTTATTTATTTATTTACTAAACACTTTGGGGGGCCAAAAATAATCACTCGCCCGTTGCCGACCCCTGCGTTACTACATGAGTCACTACAAATCATGTAATTTCTGTTTTGCTGGCGTAAATCCACTGTCCTGCCGCCGGTGGTCAAGCTCTCTGGATCTATACTCCACCATGATTTAAATGTGCATAATTAAAATGCCTAGAGAACAGATAGCTGCATCGATACAGCTCTAGATTCTTTCACATATTGACTTTGTTTTACCTGAGTGTAGCAAGCAGGTAGGCTCACAGCAGAGCAGAAATAAGTTGTCTGAAGTTCCAATTTAAAGTTAGATTTACCTCTAACAAGGTGAACTAGTTTAGCCAAGTTTTACATCTTGCTACCTAAAAAGGAGGACAGTGTGTTTTTGGTGTGCTTCATTTATCTTGTAGTGGTACAGGTCACTAAGTATCTCTCTCTCTGCCTCATTCTGTCAGACTGCTGCCCTGTCCTATATGGAGAAGGGATGGGTGCTGCAGTCCCTCTCTCTGTCCCACTGTGCTCTGTCTCACAGATTCATATACTCACTGTGAGTGTGAGCTCTAGTTTGACCAAGATCCACATACACTGCTGCTATAGGTACTGGCTGTAATCAGGATTGGGGTCACATCCAGTCAATTCAGAAAGTAAACCACATTCCAATTCCACATTTTCCTAACTGAAAAGCATTGAAGATAATTGGAATTTGAATGTCAGTGTACTTCCTCAATTGACTGGAATTGAAATGGAATTGACCCCAACCCTGGCTGTAACATTTGGAATTTGGCCCTTGATCGATGGATACATTTTTTTTATCAGTAGCTAAAGCTACCCTTGGTCGAATTAGTCATGTATAAATTTTCTTTCATTTTAAATGAAAAATTTAGTTGAAAAGTTGCATCACGTAGAGCAACCTGGGTTGACCGGACTCCATAATGATTTTAGGAGCTGCATAGAGACAAATGACTGTAAGCTTTTCCCCTATCAAATAAGATTGGAGGTTTTCAACGACATCTGTTATTGCATTCCTCTCACTCTGCAGTGCTAAAGGAATGTGGAACAGTCATCCCAAATTGGTTTTCAAGTGCAATCAATCTTTGGTGTTTGTGATTGATGGTTGTTATGATTATCAGTCATGGATGTTATGGACAAATATGCTGAGTGAACAACACACTCAGTCACAGTCTGTGACTAAACAATCTGAGGACCAGGCTTCTCTAGTGACCAATAAGAAGCCTTATTCTGGGTTTACATTTCATATTTTAGCCTTTTCAACACAGTTTGAAATACTCACTTGTAATTGCATATTGTCTACTGTAGGTATTCCCAAACAGGGGTACGTGCAATGGCGCCGGGGGTATGCCAAATAAAAATGTGATTCACATTGAAAAAAATTAAATAGCTTTTTTTCTCTTCACATTTTCAAACAGTCCATTTATATTTTCCAACGGGGCTATACATTTGGGTGAGTTTTTTTTCTCACCTGAGTAGCCTTGTTTCACTGCCAAAAGCAAATATGATGAGAACTACATTGATTTGGGGTTCACTTATATTGTGATTAGTGCTTTTCCTCAGCCACAGTGTGTTATATGTGCAAAAGTACTATCTCACAACTCGATGAAACCTTCTCTCTCTTGCGCAAACATTTATAAACAAAGCATGCCAATTTGAAAAATAAGCCACAGGAGTTTTTTGAGCGAGAATTTGGATGACTTTCGAGTAGTAAGACATGTATAAAAGCAACAGATACCATTAATAAGAAGGGGCTAGAAGCGTCTTATATGGTGAGCTACCTAGTGGCTAGGACAGGCAAGCCCCATACTATAGTGGAGGGCTTAATTCTTCCTGCTGCCGCAGATATGGCTTGCACAATGCTGGGGGAAAAGGCCAAAAAAACTGTACAGACAATGCCTCCATCAAACAACACTGTTTCACGACGCATCAGTGATATGGCAGGAGATGTTTTGAAAAAATTACACCTTCGCATACAAGGCAGTGAATTTTATGCGTTACAGCTGGATGAGTCAACAGACGTGGCCGGCCTGGTACAGCTCCTGGTATATGTCCGTTAAGTTTATGAGGGGTCAATTAAGGAAGACATCCTCTTCTGGAAACCAGGACAACCGGAGAGGATATTATTTAAGTACTGGACAGCTTTGTGACATCAAATGGACTTTGGTGGTCAAGATGTGTTTGTATCTGTACTGATGGTGCAAAAGCCATGACAGGGAGACATAATGGAGTGGTAACAAATCAAATGTATTTATATAGCCCTTCGTACGTCAGCTGATATCTCAAAGTGCTGTACAGAAACCCAGCCTAAAACCCAAAACAGCAAGCAATGCAGGTGTAGAAGCACGGTGGCTAGGAAAAACTCCCTAGAAAGGCCAAAACCTAGGAAGAAACCTAGAGAGGAACCAGGCTATGAGGGGTGGCCAGTCCTCTTCTGGCTGTGCCGGGTGGAGATTATAACAGAACATGGCCAAGATGTTCAAATGTTCATAAATGACCAGCATGGTCAAATAATAATCACAGTAGTTGTCGAGGGTGCAGCAAGTCAGCACCTCAGGAGTAAATGTCAGTTGGCTTTTCATAGCCGATCATTAAGAGTATCTCTACCGCTCCTGCGGTCTCTAGAGAGTTGAAAACAGCAGGTCTGGGACAGGTAGCACGTCCGGTGAACAGGTCAGGGTTCCATAGCCGCAGCCAGAACAGTTGAAACTGGAGCAGCAGCACGGCCAGGTGGACTGGGGACAGCAAGGAGTCATCATGCCAGGTCGTCCTGACGCATGGTCCTAGGGCTCAGGTCCTCCGAGAGAGAGAGAGAGAGAGAGAGAGAAAGAAAGAGAGAATTAGAGAGAGCATACTTAAATTCACACAGGACACCGGATAAGACAGGAGAAGTACTCCAGATATAACAAACTGACCCTAGCCCCCCGACACATAAACTACTGCAGCATAAATACTGGAGGCTGAGACAGGAGGGGTCAGGAGACACTGTGGCCCCATCCGATGATACCCCCGGACAGGGCCAAACAGGAAGGATATAACCCCACCCACTTTGCCAAAGCACAGCCCCCACACCACTAGAGGAATATCTTCAACCACCAACTTACCATCCTGAGACAAGGCCGAGTATAGCCCACAAAGATCTCCGCCACGGCACAACCCAAGGGGGGGGGGGGGGGGGGGGGGGGGGGGGGGGGGGGGGGGGGGGGGGGGGCCAACCCAGACAGGAAGATCACGTCAGTGACTCAACCCACTCAAGTGACGCTCCTAGGGACGGCATGAAAGAGCACCAGTAAGCCAGTGACTCAGCCCCTGTAATAAATCAAATCAAATCAAATTTTATTTGTCACATACACATGGTTAGCAGATGTTAATGCGAGTGTAGCGAAATGCTTGTGCTTCTAATTCCGACAATGCAGTAATAACCAACAAGTAATCTAACCTAACAATTCCACAACTACTACCTTACACTTGTGTGTATAAAGGGATAAAGAATATGTACATAAAGATATATGAATGAGTGATGGTACAGAACGGCATAGGCAAGATGCAGTAGATGGTATAGAGTACAGTATATACATATGAGATGAGTAATGTAGGGTATATAAACATAAAGTGGCATAGTTTAAAGTGGCTAGTGATACATGTATTACATAAAGATGGCAAGATGCAGTAGATGATATAGAGTGCAGTATATACATATACATATGAGATGAGTAATGTAGGGTATGTAAACATTATATTTAAGTGGCATTGTTTAAAGTGGCTAGTGATACATTTTTACATCATTTCCATCAATTCCCATTATTAAAGTGGCTGGAGTTGAGTCAGTATGTTGGCAGCGGCCACTAAATGTTAGTGGTGGCTGTTTAACAGTCTGATGGCCTTGAGATAGAAGCTGTTTTTCAGTCTCTCGGTCCCTGCTTTGATGCACCTGTACTGACCTCGCCTTCTGGATGATAGCGGGGTGAACAGGCAGTGGCTCGGGTGGTTGTTGTCCTTGATGATCTTTATGGCCTTCCTGTGACATCGGGTGGTGTAGGTGTCCTGGAGGGCAGGTAGTTTGCACCCGGTGATGCGTTGTGCAGACCTCACTCCCCTCTGGAGAGCCTTACGGTTGTGGGCGGAGCAGTTGCCGTACCAGGCGGTGATACAGCCCGACAGGATGCTCTCGATTGTGCATCTGTAGAAGTTTGTGAGTGCTTTTGGTGACAAGCTGAATTTCTTCAGCCTCCTGAGGTTGAAGAGGCGCTACTGCGCCTTCTTCACAACGCTGTCTGTGTGGGTGGACCAATTCAGTTTGTCCGTGATGTGTACACCGAGGAACTTAAAACTTTCTACCCTCTCCACTACTGTCCCGTCGATGTTGATAGGGGGGTGCTCCCTCTGCTGTTTCCTGAAGTCCACAATCATCTCCTTTGTTTTGTTGACGTTGAGTGTGAGGTTATTTTCCTGACACCACACTCCGAGGGCCCTCACCTCCTCCCTGTAGGCCGTCTCGTCGTTGTTGGTAATCAAGCCTACCACTGTAGTGTTGTCCGCAAACTTGATGATTGAGTTGGAGGTGTGCATGGCCACACAGTCGTCGGTGAACAGGGAGTACAGGAGAGGGCTCAGAACCGCACCCTTGTGGGGCCCCAGTGTTGAGGATCAGCGGGGTGGAGATGTTGTTACCTACCCTCACCACCTGGGGGCGGCCCGTCAGGAAGTCCAGGACCCATTTGCACTAGGCGGGGTCGAGACCCAGGGTCTCGAGCTTGATGACGAGTTTGGAGGGTACTATGGTGTTAAATGCTGAGCTGTAGTCGATGAACAGCATTCTCACATAGGTATTCCTCTTGTCCAGATGGGTTAGGGCAGTGTGCAGTGTGGTTGCGATTGCATCGTCTGTGAACCTATTGGGTCGGTAAGCAAATTGGAGTGGGTCTAGGGTGTCAGGTAGGGTGGAGGTGATATGGTCCTTGACTAGTCTCTCAAAGCACTTCATGATGACGGAAGTGAGTGCTACGGGGCGGTAGTCGTTTAGCTCAGTTACCTTAGCTTTCTTGGGAACAGGAACAATGGTGGCCCTCTTGAAGCATGTGGGAACAGCAGACTGGGATAAGGATTGATTGAATATGTCCTTAAACACACCAGCCAGCTGGTCTGCGCATGCTCTGAGGACGCGGCTGGGAATGCTGTCTGGGCCTGCAGCCTTGCGAGGGTTAACACGTTTAAATGTTTTACTCACCTCGGCTGCAGTGAAGGAGAGCCCGCAGGTTTTGGTAGCGGGCCGTGTCAGTGGCACTGTATTGTCCTCAAAGCGAGCAAAAAAGTTATTTTGTCTGTCTGGGAGCAAGACATCCTGGTCCGCGACGGGGCTGGTTTTCTTTTTGTAATCCGTGATTGACTGTAGACCCTGCCACATATACCTCTTGTGTCTGAGCTGTTGAATTGCGACTCTACTTTGTCTCTATACTGGCACTTAGCTTGTTTGATTGCCTTGCGGAGGGAATAGCTACACTGTTTGTATTCGGTCATGTTTCTGGTCACCTTGCCCTGGTTAAAAGCAGTGGTTCGCGCTTTCAGTTTCACGCGAATGCTGCCATCAATCCACGGTTTCTGGTTTGGGAATGTTTTAATCGTTGCTGTGGGTACGACATCGTCAATGCACTTTCTAATGAACTCGCTCACCGAATCAGCGTATTCGTCAATGTTGTTGTTGGACGCAATGCGGAACATATCCCAATCCACGTGATCGAAGCAGTCTTGAAGCGTGGAGTCAGATTGGTCGGACCAGTGTTGAACAGACCTGAGCGCGGGAGCTTGCTGTTTTGGTTTCTGTTTGTAGGCTGGAAGCAACAAAATGGAGTCGTGGTCAGCTTTTCCGAAAGGAGGGCGGGGGAGGGCGTTATATGCGTCGCGGAAGTTAGCATAACAATGATCCAAGGTTTTACCAGCCCTGGTAGCACAATCGATATGCTGATAGAATTTAGGGAGTTTTGTTTTCAGATTAGCCTTGTTAAAATCACCAGCTACGATGAATGCAGCCTCAGGGTGTGTGGTTTCCAGTTTACAAAGAGTCAGATAAAGTTCGTTCAGGGCCATTGATGTGTCTGCTTGGGGGGGAATATATACGGTGTGATTATAATCGAAGAGAATTCCCTTGGTAGATAATGCGGTCGACATTTGTGAACAGTGGACAGAATGACTTGAGTTCCTGTATGTTGTTATGATCACACCACGTCTCGTTAATCATAAGGCATACACCCCCGCCCCTCTTCTTACCAGAAAGATGTTTGTTTCTGTCGGCGCGATGCGTGAAGAAACCAGCTGGCTGCACCGACTCCGTTAGCGTCTCTCGAGTGAGCCATGTTTCCGTGAAGCAAAGAACGTTACAGTCTCTGATGTCTCTCTGGAATGTTACCCTTGCTCTGATTTCATCAACCTTGTTGTCAAGAGACTGGACATTGGCGAGTAGTATGCTAGGGAGTGGAGCGCGATGTGCCCGTCTCCGAAGCCTGACCAGGAGACCGCTTCGTTTGCCTCTTTTACGGCGTCGTTGTTTAGGGTCGCCGGCTGGGATCAGATCCATTGTACTGGGTGGAAGGCAAAACACAGGATCCGCTTCGGGAGAGTCATATTCCTGGTTGTAATGATGGTGAGTTGACGTTGCTCTTATATTCAGTAGTTCCTCCCGACTGAATGTAATGAAACCTAAGATTACCTGGGGTACCAATGTAAGAAATAACACATAATAAAACAAAATACTGCATAGTTTCCTAGGAACGCGACGCGAGGCGGCCATCTCTGTCGGCGCCGGAATAGGGTTAGAGGTAGAGAATCCCAGTGGAGAGAGGGGAACCGGCCAGGCAGAGACAGCAAGGGCGGTTCGTTGCTCCAGAGCCTTTCCGTTCACCTTCACACTCCTGGGCCAGACTACACTCAATCATATGACCCACTGAAGAGATGAGTCTTCAGTAAAGACTTCAAAGTTGAGACCGAGTCTGCGTCTCTCACATGGGTAGGCAGACCATTCCATAAAAATGGAGCTCTATAGGAGAAAGCCCTGCCTCCAGCTGTTTGCTTAGAAATTCTAGGGACAATTAGGAGGCCTGCGTCTTGTGACCGTAGCATAAGTGTAGGTATGTACGGCAGGACCAACTCGGAAAGATAGGTAGGAGCAAGCCCATGTAACGCTTTGTAGGTTAACAGTAAAACCTTGAAATCAGCCCTTGCCTTAACAGGAAGCCAGTGTAGGGAGGCTAGCCCTGGAGTAATATGATAACATTTTTGGGTTCTAGTCAGGATTCTAGCAACCGTATTTAGCACTAACTGAAGTTTATTTAGTGCTTTATCCGGGTAGCCGGAAAGTAGAGCATTGCAGTAGTCTAACCTAGAAGTAACAAAAGCATGGATACATTTTTCTGCATCCTTTTTGGACAGAACATTTCTGATTTTTGCAATGTTACGTAGATGGGAAAAAAGCTGTCCTTGAAAAAGTCTTGATATGTTCGTCAAAAGAAAGATCAGGGTCCAGAATAACACCGAGGTCCTTCACAGTTTTATTTGAGATGACTTTACAACCATCAAGATTAATTGTCAGATTAAATAGAAGATCTCTTTGTTTCTTGGGACCTAGAACAAGCATCTCTGTTTTGTCCGTGTTTAAAAGTAGAACGTTTTCTTCCATTCCCTTCCTTATGTCTGAAACACAGGCTTCTAGCGATGGCAATTTTGGGGCTTCACCATGTTTCATTGAAATGTACAGCTGTGTGTCATCCGCATAGCAGTGAAAGTTAACATTATGTTTTCGAATGACATCCCCAAGAGGTAAAATATATAGTGAAAACAATAGTGGTCCTAAAACGGAACCTTGAGGAACACCGAAATGTACAGTTGATTTTTCAGAGGACAAACCATTCACAGAGACAAACTGATATCTTTCCGACAGATAAGATCTAAACCAGGCCAGAACTTGTCCGTGTAGACCAATTTGGGTTTCCAATCTCTCCAAAAGAATGTGGTGATCGATGGTATCAAAGGTAGCACTAAGGTTGAGTAGCACGAGGACAGATGCAGAGCCTCGGTCTGACGCCATTAAAAGGTAATTTACCACCTTCACAAGTGCAGTCTCAGTGCTATTATGGGGTCTAAAACCAGACTGAAGCATTTCGTATTCATTGTTTGTCTTCAGGAAGGCAGTGAGTTGCTGCGCAACAGCTTTTTCTAAAATTTTTGAGAGGAATGGAAGATTCGATATAGGCCGATAGTTTTTTATATTTTCTGGGTCAAGGTTTGGCTTTTTCAAGAGAGGCTTTATTACTGCCACTTTTAGTGAGTTTGGGTCACATCCGGTGGATAGAGAGCCGTTTATTATGTTCAACATAGGATGGCCAAGCACATGAAGCAGCTCTTTCAGTAGTTTAGTTGGAATAGGGTCCAGTATGCAGCTTGAAGGTTTAGAGGCCATGATTATTTTCATCATTGTGTCAAGAGATATAGTACTAAAACACTTGAGTGTCTCTCTTGATCCTAGGTCCTGGCAGAGTTGTGCAGACTCAGGACAGCTGAGCTTTGGAGGAATACGCAGATTTAAAGAGGAGTCCGTAATTTGCTTTCTAATGAACATGATCTTTTCCTCAAAGAAGTTCATGAATTTATTACTACTGAAGTGAAAGCCATCCTCACTTGGGGAATGCTGCTTTTTAGTTAGCTTTGCGACAGTATCAAAAATACATTTTGGATTGTTCTTATTTTCCTCAATTAAGTTGGAAAAATAGGATGATCAAGCAGCAGTGAGGGCTCTTCGATACTGCACGGTACTGTCTTTCCAAGCTAGTCGGAAGACTTCCAGTTTGGTGTGGCGCCATTTCCGTTCCAATTTTCTGGAAGCTTGCTTCAGAGCTCGGGTATTTTCTGTTTACCAGGGAGCTAGTTTCTTATGACAAATGTTTTTAGGGGTGCAACTGCATCTAGGGTATTGCACAAGGTTAAATTGAGTTCCTCAGTTAGGTGGTTAACTGATTTTTGTCCTCTGACGTCCTTGGGTAGGCAGAAGGAGTCTGGAAGGGCATCAAGGAATCTTTGTGTTGTCTGAGAATTTATAGCACGACTTTTGATGCTCCTTGGTTGGGGTCTGAGCAGATTATTTGTTGCGATTGCAAACGTAATAAAATGGTGGTCCGATAGTCCAGGATTATGAGTAAAACATTAAGATCCACAACATATATTCCATGGGACAAAACTAGGTCCAGAGTATGACTGTGGCAGTGAGTAGGTCCAGAGACATGTTGGACAAAACCCACTGAGTCGATGATGGCTCCGAAAGCCTTTTGGAGTGGGTCTGTGGACTTTTCCATGTGAATATTAAAATCACCAAAAATTTGAATATTATCTGCTATGACTACAACGTCCAATAGGAATTCAGGGAACTAAGTGGATAACGCTGTATATGGCCCAGGAGGCCTGTAAACAGTACCTATAAAAAGTGATGGAGTAGGCTGCATAGATTTCATGACTAGAAGCTCAAAAGACAAAAACGGCATTTTTTTTTTTTTGTAAATTGAAATTTGCTATCGTAAATGTTAGCAACACCTCCGCCTTTGCGGGATGCACGGGGGATATGGTCACTAGTGTAACCAGGAGGTGAGGCCTCATTTAACATAGTAAATTCATCAGGCTTAAGCCATGTTTCAGTCAGACCAATCACATCAAGATTATGATCAGTGATTAGTTCATTGACTATAACTGCCTTTGAAGTGAGGGATCTAACATTAAGTAGCCCTATTTTGAGATGTGAGGTATCACGATCTCTTTCAATAATGGCAGGAATGGAGAAGGTCTTTATCCTAGTGAGATTGCTAAGGCGAACACCGCCATGTTTAGTTTTGCCCAACCTAGGTCAAGGCACAGACACAGTCTCAATGGAGATAGCTGAGCTGACTACACTGACTGTGCTAGTGGCAGACTCCACTAAGCTGGCAGGCTGGCTAACAGCCTGCTACCTGGCCTGCACCCTATTTCATTGTGGAGCTAGAGGAGTTAGAGCCCTGTCTATGTTGGTAGATAAGATGAGAGCACCCCTCCAGCTAGGATGGAGTCTGTCACTCCTCAGCAGGCCAGGCTTGGTCCTGTTTCTGGGTGAGTCCCAGAAAGAGGACCAATTATCTACAAATTCTATCTTTTGGGAGGGGCAGAAAACAGTTTTCAACCAGCGATTGAGTTGTGAGACTCTGCTGTAGAGCTCATCACTCCCCCTAACTGGGAGGGGGCCAGAGACAATTACTCGATGCCGACACATCTTTCTAGCTGATTTACACGCTGAAGCTATGTTGTGCTTGGTGACCTCTGACTGTTTCATCCTAACATCGTTGGTTCTGACGTGGAAAAACAATATCTCTATACTCTCTACACTCGCCAGTTTTAGCTTTAGCCAGCACCATCTTCAGATTAGCCTTAACGTCGGTAGCCCTGCCCCCTGGTAAACAGTGTATGATCGCTGGATGATTCGTTTTAAGTCTAATACTGCGGGTAATGGAGTCGCCAATGACTAGGGTTTTCAATTTGTCAGAGCTAATGGTGGGAAGCTTTGGCGTCTCAGACCCCGTAACGGGAGGAGTAGAGACAAGAGAAGGCTCGGCCTCAGACTCCGACTCGCTGCTTAATGGGGAAAACCGGTTGAAAGTTTCTGTTGGCTGAATGAGCGACACCGGTTGAGCATTCCTACAGCATTTTCCTCCAGAAGCCATGAGAAAGTTGTCCGGCTGCGGGGACTGTGCGAGGGGATTTATACTACTATCTGTACTTACTGGTGGCACAGACGCTGTTTCATCCTTTCCTACACTGAAATTACCCTTGCCTAACGATTGCGTCTGAAGCTGGGCTTGCAGCACAGCTATCCTCGCCGTAAGGCGATCGTTCTCCTGTATATTATGAGTACAGCGACTGCAATTAGAAGGCATCATGTTAATGTTACTACTTAGCTTCGGCTGTTGAAGGTGCTGACGAACCATGTCCAGATAAAGCGTCCGGAGTGAAAAAGTTGAATGAAAAAAGAAAATAAAAAGTTATGAGGGAAAAACTAAAAATATAAACGGTAATTAAAAAGTAAAAACCGTAAAGTTGTCAGGTAGCAAAGTAAGGTTGGCAACAAAACGCACAGCAACACGTCTGCAAGTTGCAAGTTCAAGAGGAAGTGAAGTAATAAACCAATAAGAAAGAGTTCCAAATCTCTAACGGGCGTGCAAGCAGTTACTCTTGAAGCCACTTGGGTACACTGCAACATCCACCGAGAGGCTAAGGGAATGCTGCTAAGGGAATGCCTGACAGCTTGAAAGACATTTGGACACTAAAGTGTAAATGGTTAACTTTGTTAATGCAAGGCCCCCTGAACTTTCGTGTATTTTCTGCACTATGCAATGATATGGGCAGCGACCATGTAATGCTTTTACAACATACAGAAGTGCGCTGGTTATCAAGGGGCAAAGTATTGACACGTTTTTTTTAAAATTGAGAGACGAGCTTAAAGTTTTCTTTACTGACCATAATTTTCACTTGTCTGACCGCATGCTTGATGATGAGTTTCTCACACGACTGGCCTATCTGGGTGATGTTTTTTCTCACCTGAATGATCTGAATCTAGGATTACAGGGTCTCTCCGCAACTATATTCAATGTGCGGGACAAAATTGAGGCTATGTTTAAGAAGTTGGAGCTCTTTTCTGTCTGCATTAACAAGGACAACACACAGGTCTTTCCATCTTTGTATGATTTTTTTGTGTGCAAATTAACTCAAGCTTACTGTGCAAATTAACTCAAGCTTACTGACAATGTCAAATGTGATATTGCGAAGCACCAGAGTGAGTTGGGTGGGCAATTACACAGGTACTTTCCCCCGAAACAGATGACACGAACAACTGGATTCGTTATCCCTTTCATGCCCTGCCTCCAGTCCACTTACCGATATCTGAACAAGAGAGCCTCATCGAAATCGCAACAAGCGTTTCTGTGAAAATTGAATTTAATCAGAAGCCGCTGACAGATTTCTGGATTGGGCTGCGCTCAGAGTATTCTGCCTTGGCAAGTCGCGCTGTTAAGACACTGATGCCCTTTGCAAACACTTACCTATGTGAGAGTGGATTCTCGGCCCTCACTAGCATGAAAACTAAATGCATGCACAGACAGTGTGTGGAAAATGATTTAAGACTGAGACTCTCCAATACAACCCAACATTGCAGTTATGTGCATCCTTTCAAGCACAACCTTCTCATTAACCTGTGGTGAGTTATTCACAATTTCAATGAACAAATAAAGTTTTATATGTAAGATGGCTAAATAAAGAGCAAAATTATTGATTATTATTGTTATTATTATTATTTGTGCCATGGTCCTATAAGAGCTCTTTGTCACTTCCCACGAGCCGGGTCGTGACAAAAACTCACACTCATTCTTCTGTTTAATAAATGTATTGTATAGTGTGTGTGTGGCAGGCTTACAATGATGGCAAAAAACAACATTTGAGAGTATGCTGATCCTGGTGCTAGAGGGGACTATAAAAAGTTTGGGAACCACTGCATACAACCCTAACCCTGATTACCCTCCTCCTGTCTCTTCCAGTATGTCCCTCCAGACCTATGCATCTGCAACTTTGTGCTGGAGCAGTCTCTCTCTGTGCGGGCCCTGCAGGAGATGCTTGCTAAGACTGGTCAGAACAGTGAAGGGGTGAGTACTGTCCCTCTACCACAGCATCTATACACACACTCCTACCCCAGGGCAGACAGCAGAGAGGAGTATTTTCACAAAGTGCTCTCTGCGCAAAGGGAAACTACTGAACATCCCCTGTTTCACATTTTCCATTTGATTCATTTCAGGATTTCAGGGTCATGTTATGAAATTGTTTATTACGGTGACTGGAGTTGCCTCAGTTTTATGTTCTAATTTTTTTTTCTCTTTGAGGGAGATAAATGAGAGGAATTGGCCTATTACAATGGCCTGGAGACCTGGGCGCTGGGAGGTTGAGCCCTCCATGAATTGTAATGGGGATGAAATTCGTCAAGAGGCAAAGTACCTCTTTGCTGCAGCTTTCCGGAAGTGTTTCTGCCCTGTGCTGGGAGGTTGACCATTTGATTAACAATGAGGCTGAAAAGAAAAGCTCTCAAAGCTACAGTATAATTTCCATTATAAAGCAGAATTGCGCTGTAGCTACCTTTTTTATACACCAGGCACAGAGAAGCAAACATGTCTAGATGACAGAGTCACTGTCGCGTACACACACATGAGGTAATGGAGGCAATCTCATTGAATGGACATACATATGGACATTGTTGAGCAAGTTCATATGTGTATGTACTGTAGCTAATGTATTTGTAGTCAAAGCAGGTCTCTACACTACCTCCCTATCTCCTCTTAACAGGCAGTTATAGTAAGTACAAAGGATGAAAGACCTATTTCCTTAGTCCACAGTCATGTGTTTGGGACATTGTGATTACAAGGCAGCCCTACAGAAACACAGCATTACCACGCTGCTCTCGCCATGCTCCTCTTGCAGGGAGCAACCTAAACGCTGCTTGTCCTAAAATGTCATGTTTAATGTTTCAGAGGAAGGATGGTGGGTAGATATGAAAATATGTTAATTTCTCACCCATTTTGGTATGATGTCGTACTTTTCCAGTTTGCAGTGTTGTACTGATCTTACTTTTATCTTTCTGAAATTAGTATTAAGAATTTGTTTCAGTGTGCCTCTGGTCTTTCGGTAGTTCATTACCAGTTGCAGGATGTTGTATTTTAGTGATAAGAGTATATTGTATCAGTAGAGTGAGCCAAGAATTATAATTACTAGATCATTTCTCATCTCATTCCTCTGTGGTCAGTTGTATTCTCATTTATTTTAATAGACAGATAAGTAAAGCATTTCTGATACAGTGATCTTAATTGGTACAATCATTTCTGTTAAAACTGTGCTGTTCTTTGCGAACATTTGCTCTTGGTTTTCATTAATCAGCTGTAACAGAGCTGTGCTGTTACCATTGCTATGTTCATCCATTGTGTTCTGTACATCTCTCCACCTGTTAGCCTCGAGGAAAGGACCGATGGGTATGTTCACCATTCATTCCATTCTCCTCTCCTGTCACCTCTCTAGCGCATGGCTGTTTAGTCATGCTAGCAGCTTGCTCTCCCATTTTCATTGGAAATGTATCCTAGGGTTACAATAGTCCCTTCAGGAAAAAAAATAGATTCCCCACAGAAAGCTAGTGTGTTTTTATATGCAAACATGAATGCATATGCTGCTGAAATGTCTAATGACATTATGGATTTATTTAAAGAAGTGAGTCGATTTGTGTCACAGCACTTAGCAACATGACAAAGACAAATGGAACCGGGTATAGACTTGCCATACAAATGGTCTCGCTCAACATTTACTGCTCACATTTCTTCTGGCCAAAGAGAACATGCTACACCTCTCCTGGATTAACATCAGATGAATGTCAGTCTTCAGTCCTTCCTTAGGGGATTTAGAAGTAAGTCCAGAATCCCTGAATATTACCAACAAATTCTTACCTGTTCACAAATTCTGCACCCAACTTCAGGCATACAATAGTGAGCTACATTACATGAATTATGACTGTAGAAAGTAATACACTGGCATTTAGAAGGATTCAAAAAATAGTTATTATATTTGGGAAGTGAAGCAACCCCAACTCGTTGTTGCCTTGCCAAACTGCTAATGATAGGAAGAATTTCCATGATTTAAGCTGTGGATCTTCGTACTCTTTGAGTTGAGTTCAAAGATAAATGGACTTGTCAATGCTGCAGCTTAGCGACCACACTGGACTCCAGATGATGGGGAATTAAAAAATCAAGCCTGATTGGTTCCATCACGGCTGTGTGAACTGGAAAAGCCCTTTGGCAAGAGCAAAGCACAGGCAGACTTGGCCTTCATGAGCGCTTAATGTGCCCTTAAAGCTTAGTGAGACGTTTTCAAGTGAAACTGCTTGTTTGCAATAGCTAAGCTGCTTTCTACGTGCCACTCTTAACCCCCTTGCATCTACACTTGTGTAGTAACTTCATTTAACATGATCTGCTAGACCAGTTCAATATAACCAGAGGGAAGGCCTTTAATCACTGTTTCTCCTTGATGCACTATTGTCCTCTCTCTAAGGAATGCTGTGGAGACTGATTCAGACCTGGTCTGGAGAAAACATTTGAACACTGGGTTTTATCTCCGTAAATTCTCTCTCCTCATATGCATCTCTTTTCACTAACCCTCTCCATTCCTCTGTTCCTGCTCCAAATTGTCAATGGAGGAAACACCACGAAGGGAAAATAGTAGTTGAATGTGTCATGATTCTGGAATCAATATTCTGTCATTGAGCAGATGAGCTACAGTGGAGGGTATTGACTTAAAGAAGAAATAACTTATTGATATACCGTATTCAGCTGGTCTCTACTAATAGGCAGGGATTCCTTAAAGTGGAATAGGATCTTAGTAATGGTATTTCGGACTAATATTTGTGTTTGTTTGAGGGGTTATAGATATTGTGAACACACAAGGCTCAGAAAACCGTTGCAGAAGTAAGCTATCAAACATCCATTTAGCTCCGTTTCAGCTAGTGACCCCAAATGGAATTCTGTGTGAAGTTCCTCTAACGTGTCCAAATAGAGCAGTGAACACACTTGTGATTTCATAACTTTGTTTACTGGGCTAAGGATCAAAGGTCAATCTGTCGGAGTCAGTGACTGAAGTGCCCAGGGTGAGTCAGGGTAAGGCAGGGTGAAGCTGATACCCTGTGGCAGGGCAGCATGTGCAGTGGTATTTCAGTGCCACCTTTGAGAGAAACCCCATTGCTGTCACCCTGGTGGCTGCTGCATAAACGCAGGGGGGTGACGTGCTGCTAAAGGTCACGCTTTCTCAATTGATGTCAGCATGTCATCTCCTGGCAACAGCTGGGGGGGGAGATCGTTTCCCCCCGCCTTTGATCAAATAGCCTTTCCCCTTCTGGGCAAGGGACGCTAGGGACAGAGGAATCTGAGGCTGCCACAGCTGTGGATGGTGTGAGGTTAGGATAAATGTTATGTTTAGAGCTGGTCTAGTTCTCTTAGATTGTGGTGAGTTGAATGCAGCTGGATATGCCCGATGCACATTAAACTATCCCTCAGGAAGCCTGAACAGCCTGACATGGTGCTGGCACTGCTGCAGTCTGATAATCCATGGCAACTGCATTGAACTGGAGGCTATTGTCTTAGCAAAAGCAGCACAGATAGAGGGTGCACGGTGTGTTTGGTTAAGAAGACACTGGCATGCAAAATCTATTATGTCACAAATAAGATCTTGCACAGCACGTCACCATCTATGATTGACCAACAGAGACTATACGCAGTTTACAATACTGTGGATAGGACAGAAGGAGACAAACTCATATATTTTCTTTAACTTACATACCCTTCTCAGTAATGTAACTTTCTCTTACCTTACTGCTCCATAGAGGCTCATAAGAAAGGTGAGTAACACATGGTTGCCTGCAGAACGAAGGGACAGGTTTGCAAGCAGAGCCCAAGTAGTGACCTCACATCACTCTTTCCCCTACCCATCTCCTCAAACTGCTGTGAAACCGCAGTGGAACCTTGTGTCTTTTCTCTCCTAGTGCTTTCTGTCACAAACCAGACCCTTCTTACTGTAACACAAGGTCTTTGTTACCAACGCATTAGAGGCAGAGAGCTCTCTCTTTCTCACCCCCCTTCCTTTTTACCTGCAGCCGTGTGACGATCATCTGTATTCTTCTCCATGGATACAGGAAGCAGGCGTATCCCCTGAGTGACATGTCTGACTGCATGCTTTCAGTGTTGTGTTGTGGACTTCAGGACCGTCGTCAGAGAGGAGAGGACAGGCTGAGAGGGGCAGGCTGGGTCAGTCTGTGGCCCCCTGCCTTGTGTGAAGTCATCATAGTCTTAGTTCTCTAACTGTGATGCAGATGGAGAGAGAGAAAGTGAGAGAGAGAGAGTGAAAGGGAGAGACAGAGAGGTCACGGGGGACATCCTGTCTTATAGTGTGTCTGGTGTGTGATGGGTGTTGTGCTGTCTCCACAGGCGGCTCAGGGCGGTGGACACAGAACACTTCTGTATGGACACGCCATCCTCCTGAGGCACTCCTTTAGCGCTATGGTGAGACTGCACTGCACGCACACTCTCATACGATACCCAAGGACCGGGGACTGTTTTGTCATTATTCTATGTGTTACTATTTCATAGTTACTGTTTTATAACATTTGATAGGAATATTTGTTGCATATGTCGTACTGATATTTGTTCCAGTTCTGAATGCTACAGCAGAGTTGTGTGACTCTTTTGATCATCGTTTTCATGTTGCTTTGATGTGTATCTATACATTGCAGTATCTGACCTGTTTGAAGACGTCAAGGTCACAGACAGATAAGCTGTCCTTTGATGTGGGGCTGCAGGAGGACTCAACAGGTAAAACCTCCTCTATCTGGCTCTAGGGTCACTAGCACACAGTCACTCATAGCTGGGCTTCTGTAGGATTTCACCTGCCCCAGTATTCATTTCAGATTCTCTTAAGCACTGCATGAAAAGAGGGATTTACGGTTTCCTATATTGTAGGAAATGTACCACATTTGCAGAGATTTCAGTTATTTATTCCCTAGGATATCTCCCCTGAAAACATTCCTAGCAGACTAAAATAAATGTCTTCGATTGGCTCTTTGTCACAATGTCGAGGCTCAGCTCATTTCAATCAATCAATCAATCAATTTTATTTTATATAGCCCTTCGTACATCAGCTAATATCTCGAAGTGCTGTACAGAAACCCAGCCTAAAACCCCAAACAGCTAGTAATGCAGGTGTAGAAGCACGGTGGCTAGGAAAAACTCCCTAGAAAGGCCAAAACCTAGGAAGAAACCTAGAGAGGAACCAGGCTATGAGGGGTGGCCAGTCCTCTTCTGGCTGTGCCGGGTGGAGATTATAACAGAACTATGCCAAGATGTTCAAAAATGTTCATAAGTGACAAGCATGGTCAAATAATAATCATGAATAATTTTCAGTTGGCTTTTCATAGCTGATCATTAAGAGTTGAAAACAGCAGGTCTGGGACAGGTAGGGGTTCCATAACCGCAGGCAGAACAGTTGAAACTGGAATAGCAGCAAGGCCAGGCGGACTGGGGACAGCAAGGAGTCACCACGGCCGGTAGTCCCGACGTATGGTCCTAGGGCTCAGGTCCTCCGAGAGAAAGAAAGAGAGAAGGAGAAAATTAGAGAGAGCCAAGATTTTCAAAATGTTCATAAATGACAAGCATGGTCAAATAATAATCAGGAATAAATCTCAGTTGGTTTTTCATAGCCGATCATTAAGAGTTGAAAACAGCAGGTCTGGGACAGGTAGGGGTTTCGTAACCGCAGGCAGAACAGTTGAAACTGGAATAGCAGCAAGGCCAGGCGGACTGGGGACAGCAAAGTGTCAGCATGCCCGGTAGTCCTGACGTATGGTCCTAGGGCTCAGGTTCTCAGAGAGAAAGAGAGAATTAGAGAGAGCATACTTAAATTCACACAGGACACTGGATAAGACAGGAGAAGTACTCCAGGTATAACCAACTGACCCTAGCCCCCCGACACATAAACTACTGCAGCATAAATACTGGAGGCTGAGACAGGAGCGGTCAGGAGACACTGTGGCCCCATCCGAAGAAACCCCCGGACAGGGCCAAACAGGAAGGATATAACCCCACCCACTTTGCCAAAGCACAGCCCCCGCACCACTAGAGGGATATCCTCAACCACCAACTTACAATCCTGAGACAAGGCCGAGTATAGCCCACAAAGGTCTCCACCACAGCACAAACCAAGGGGGGGCGCCAACCCAGACAGGAAGATCACGTCAGTAACTCAACCCACTCAAGTGACGCACCCCTCCTAGGGACGGCATGAAAGAGCACCAGCAAGCCAGTGACTCAGCCCCTGTAACAGGGTTAGAGGCAGAGAATCCCAGTGGAGAGAGGGGAACCGGCCTGGCAGAGACAGCAAGGGCGGTTCGTTGCTCCAGAGGCTTTCCGTTCACCTTCACACTCCTGGGCCAGACTACACTCAATCATATGACCTACTGAAGAGATAAGTCTTCAGTAAATACTTAAAGGTTGAGACCGAGTCTGCGTCTCTCACATGGGTAGGCAGACTGTTCCATAAAAATGGAGATCTATAGGAGAAAGCCCTGCCTCCCGCTGTTTGCTTAGAAATTCTAGGGACAATTAGGAGGCCTGCGTCTTGTGACCGTAGCGTACGTATTGGTATGTACGGCAGGACCAACTCGGAAAGATAGGTAGGAGCAAGCCCATGTAACGCTTTATAGGTTAACAGTAAAACCTTGAAATCAGCCCTTGCCTTAACAGGAAGCCAGTGTAGGGAAGCTAGCACTGGAGTAATATGATCAAATTTCTTGGTTCTAGTCAGGATTCTAGCATCCGTATTTAGCACTAACTGAAGTTTATTTAGTGCTTTATCCGGGTAGCCGGAAAGTAGAGCATTGCAGTAGTCTAACCTAGAAGTAACAAATGCATGGATTAATTTTTCTGCATCATTTTTGGACAGAAAATTTCTGATTTTTGCAATGTTACGTAGATGGAAAAAAGCTGTCCTTGAAACAGTCTTGATATGTTCGTCAAAAGAGAGATCAGGGTCAAGAGTAACGCCGAGGTCCTTCACAGTTTTATTTGAGACGACTTTACAACCATCAAGATGAATTGTCAGATTTAACAGAAGATCTCTTTGTTTCTTGGGACCTAGAACAAGCATCTCTGTTTTGTCCGAGTTTAAAAGTAGAAAGTTTTCAGCCATCCACTTCCTTATGTCTGAAACACAGGCTTCTAGCGAGGGCAATTTTGGGGCTTCACCATGTTTCATTGAAATGTACAGCTGTGTGTCATCCGCATAGCAGTGAAAGTTAACATTATGTTTTCGAATAACATCCCCAAGAGGTAAAATATATAGTGAAAACAATAGTGGTCCTAAAACGGAACCTTGAGGAACACCGAAATGTACAGTTGATTTGTCAGAGGACAGACCATTCACAGAGACAAACTGATATCTTTCCGACAGGTAAGATCTAAACCAGGCCAGAACTTGTCCGTGTAGACCAATTTGGGTTTCCAGTCTCTCCAAAAGAATGTGGTGATCGATGGTGTCAAAGGCAGCACTAAGGTCTAGTAGCACGAGGACAGATGCAGAGCCTCGGTCTGACGCCATTAAAAGGTCATTTACCACCTTCACAAGTGCAGTCTCAGTGCTATGATGGGGTCTAAAACCAGACTGAAGCATTTCGTATACATTGTTTGTCTTCAGAAAGGCAGTGAGTTGCTGCGCAACAGCTTTTTCTAAAATTTTTGAGAGGAATGGAAGATTCGATATAGGCCGATAGTTTTTTATATTTTCCGGGTCAAGGTTTGGCTTTTTCAAGAGAGGCTTTATCACTGCCACTTTTAGTGAGTTTGGTACACATCCGGTGGATAGAGAGCTGTTTATTATGTTCAACATAGGAGGGCCAAGCACAGGAAGCAGCTCCTTCAGCAGTTTAGTAGGAATAGGATCCAGTATGCAGCTTGAAGGTTTAGAGGCCATGATTATTTTCATCATTGTGTCAAGAGATATAGTACTAAAACACTTAAGTGTCTCTCCCGATCCCAGGCCCTCGCAGAGCTGTGCAGATCCAGGACAGCTAAGCCCTGGAGGAATACGCAGATTCAAAGAGGAGTCCGTAATTTGCTTTCTAATGGTCATGATCTTTTCCTCAAAGAAGTTCATGAATTTATTACTGCTGAAGTGAAAGCCATCCTCTCTTGGGGAATGCTGCTTTTTAGTTAGCTTTGCAACAGTATCAAAAAGAAATTTTGGATTGTTCTTATTTTCCTCGATTAAGTTGGAAAAGTAGGATGATCGAGCAGCAGTGAGGGCTCTTCGGTACTGCACGGTACTGTCTTTCCAAGCTAGTCGGAAGACTTCCAGTTTGGTGTGGCGCCATTTCCGTTCCAATTTCCTGGAAGCTTGCTTCAAAGCTCGGGTATTTTCTGTATACCAGGGAGCTAGTTTCTTATGACAAATGTTTTTCGTTTTTAGGGGTGCAACTGCATCTAGGGTATTGCGCAAGGTTAAATTGAGTTCCTCAGTTAAGTGGTTAACTGATTTTTGTCCTCTGACGTCCTTGGGTAGGCAGAAGGAGTCTGGAAGGGCATCAAGGAATTTTTGTGTTGTCTGAGAATTTATAGCATGACTTTTGATGCTCCTTGGTTGGGGTCTGAGCAGATTATTTGTTGCGATTGCAAACGTAATAAAATGGTGGTCCGATAGTCCAGGATTATGTGGAAAAACATTAAGATCTACAACATTTATTCCATGGGACAAAACTAGGTCCAGAGTATGACTGTGGCAGTGAGTAGGTCCAGAGACATGTTGGACAAAACCCACTGAGTCGATGATGGCTCCGAAAGACTTTTGGAGTGGGTCTGTGGACTTCTCCATGTGAATATTAAAATCACCAAAAATTAGAATATGATCTGCTATGACTACAAGGTCTGATAGGAATTCAGGAAACTCAGAGAGGAACGCTGTATATGGCCCAGGAGGCCTGTAAACAGTAGCTATAAAAAGTGATTGAGTAGGCTGCATAGATTTCATGACTAGAAGCTCAAAAGACGAAAACGCCATTTTTTTTTTTGTAAATTGAAATTTGCTATCGTAAATGTTAGCAACACCTCCGCCTTTGCGGGATGCACGGGGGATATGGTCACTAGTGTAACCAGGAGGTGAGGCCTCATTTAACACAGTAAATTCATCAGGCTTAAGCCATGTTTCAGTCAGGCCAATCACATCAAGATTATGATCAGTGATTAGTTCATTGACTATGACTGCCTTTGAAGTGAGGGATCTAACATTAAGTAACCCTATTTTGAGATGTGAGGTATCACGATTTGTCTCATAGAGATGTATAAGATGGTCTGGCTCTCCACCTATTGGAAGGCTGGTTGCTATGGTGCTTATGTTAAGTGTGAGTGGGCTTACAGTATATTAGAGTTTGTGTGAATACATTTGTGTGTCTTAAATGTAATTACGTGTCTAAGCTGTGCTCGCTTGTGTGTGTTGCTTTCACCGTTGTCATCTATCCCCAAACAGTAGTTACAGGTTCAACTTTCTGTGTATGTACACTGAACAAGAATATAAATGCAACATGCAACAATTTCAATGATTTTACTGAGTTACAGTTCATATAAGGAAATCAGTCAATTGAAATAAATGTATTAGGCCCGACTCTATCACATGACTGGGAATACAGATATGCATATGTTGGTCAGAGATACCTTAAAAAAAACAGGTAGGGGTGTGGATCAGAAAATCAGTCAGTATCTGATGTGACCACCATTTGCTTCATGCAGCGCGACACCTCTCCTTCACATAGAGTTGATCAGACTGTTGATTGTGGAATGTTGTCCCACTTCTCTTCAATGGCTGTGCGAAGTTGCAAAATATTGGCGGGAACGGGAAACACGCTGTCATACACATCGATCAAGAGCACCCCAAACATGCTCAATGGGTGACATGTCTGGTGAGTATGCAGGCCATGGAAGAACTGGGACATTTTCAGCTTCCAGGAGTTGTGTACAGATCCTTGCGACATGGGGCCGTGCATTATCATGCTGAAACATGATGTGATGGCGGCGGATGAATGGCACGACAATGGTCCTCCAGGATCTCATCACGGTATCTCTGTGCATTCAAATTGTACTCAATAAAATGTACAAGCTTATGCTTGCCCATACCATAACCCCACCACCACCATGGGGCACTCTGTTCACAACGTTTGGCATCAGCAAACCACTCGCCCACACGATGGCATACACGCTTTCTGCCATCTGCCCGGTACAGTTGAAACCGGTGCTTGCGTGGTTACACGTGGTCTGCAGTTGAGGCCGGTTGGACATACTGCCAAATTCTCTACAACAATGTTGGAGGTGGCTTATGATAAAGAAATGAACATTCAGTTCTCTGGCAACAGCTCTGGTGGACTTTCCTGCAGTCAGCATGCCATTTGCATGCTCCCTCAAAACTTGAGATATTTGTGGCATTGTGTTGCGTGACAAGACTGCACATATTAGAGTGGCCTTTTATTGTCCCCAGCACCAGGTGCACCTGTGTAATGATCATGCTGTTTAATCAGCTTCTTGATATGTCAGGTGGATGGATTATCTTGGCGAATGGAACATTTTACGTATTTTTTTATTTCAGCTCATGACACATGAGACCAACACTTTACATGTTGTGTTTATATTTTTGTTCAGTGTATATATTTTTGTTTTTTTTATGCAAAAATAGTCGTTTGAACTTAAACAACTAAAACCAGGGGGAAAAAACAGTGTAGAAATTATAATGAACCTACATTTTTTATAATTTAATCTCTGAACTATTTTTCTTCAATAACAGTATTTTTAAAATGGAATATAGCAGCGCAGTTTGTGGATTTGGTTGATTTTGTGGTCTCAAACCAGTGAACTTATTAACATTCTTCATCAGGAAATTGGGCAAAATATAATTATTGACAATGAAAAAGATGGGAATGTTGTTCCCATGTCATATAATTGCTACATTTACTATCAATATAGCATTAAAAATAGTTTTCCAGATTGCATTTAGCCCCCAACAATTGGGATGTGAATATTGGGTTGCGACTGAGACAACCTGGTTCAATTTGGGCCCTGATGCAAAACCAATTGAGAACCACTGATGTAGATCATAGATTTATAAATAACATTATTCAGGCATGTGACCCCACCAGTGTTTCTGTGCTCCGTCAGGTGAAGCCTGTTGGTGGACCATCCATCCTGCTTCCAAACAGAGGTCAGAGGGCGAGAAGGTACGCATCGGAGATGACCTCATCCTTGTCAGCGTGTCATCAGAACGATACCTTGTGAGTACACCCTCAGTCTATAAACATCTCATTAAGAATAATACATATAGGCTATTTAAAGTGTCCATCCCCATTGAACAGTCCCATAATGCCATTCAATCCTGTAGGTTAGCCAAAGATTGTAGATCGTGTTCTTGGACTGAAGGTGTCTCCCTCCCACACAGTTCAATCTGTCCATTAAAGCAGACCATACATTTGGGATAGGAAGCTAAGAAAGAGCAGGGGAAGGCCACGCATGTAGAGCTGGGATGGCGAGAGCAATACTGTCAAACTGAACAGCTACTGTACCCTACCTTACTCTGTCCCCTATCCCTTCTTCCCTACACTGTGCAGCCTGGCCAGCCCTGCTCCCCTGTTCCTCTTCAGGCCCATCTATGAGTATCTCCCAGACCCAGACACCCCTGTGTTATTCCCACTGTGTGGGCCTCAGCGCCTTGGCATGCTGGGCCTGGAAAACATCTCCAGCATGACGCAGGGAGAGTGTGACAACAGCCAGCCCAGCCAAGCCCATGTTTATGGGCCTTCAGCAGGGATATGGCAGCCCTCGCTAAGCCAGAGTCCCACTATCATGTTACTGTTACTGCCACGGCTCCGGGCTCTTCTGTCACCAGTGAGATGCTCCCTCTAACCAGGCCTACAGCACCTCCAGGTCCAGTAATGGAGGAGGGAGGTGGAGAGTTCCCCAAGTGTCTGGCGCATGCACACACAAACCCAGAACCCTAGAAACTGGCAGATTCCCGAGTCCACTCTCCAGTGCCAGCCTCTCTCCAGTTTGATGAATGATTCTAAATCTACTTCAGCGATAACAGCCTTCCTATCACACCCTCCAATGCATGCATAGACAAACCTCTGAGTTGTAGCCTGGCCCAATTCCTTGAATCAAACTGGGTTTTTGACATAGGCCCAGCAGTATAGGCCTACTGATTGTGTGTCCCATACTGTAGTTCTTGATAGTGTGTGTAACATAATGTTCCTCTGTCTTCACCAGCACCTGTCCATCTCCAATGGCAACATCCAGGTGGACGCGTCCTTCATGCAGACTCTGTGGAACGTCCACCCCACCTGCTCCGGCAGCAACGTGGAGGAGGGTAGGTCCAACGGTTCATTTAGCGTCACTGGCTTATAATGTTGTTTGAAATGTTGTGGGTATAAATTAAAGGTGCTGTTAATCCATCCTCCTAAAGGTTACCTGCTGGGTGGCCATGTGTTGCGTCTGTTCCATGGTCATGATGAGGTTTTGACCATCCCAGGGTCTGACCAGAGTGATGAACAACAGAGGTGAGACCTACAGCTGGGAAACGGCTAAAAAGACTCTAAGAAATTAGTTTTCCCCTTAGTCTGTTGTGAATGTGACCTAAAATCAAATCAGGCTAATTTGTCTGGCTGACGCTGGGTCTGTCACTACTCAGTGTGAAGCTGGGTCTGAGAGAAGCACAGAAAAATGTCTGCCTTGCTTTCTATAGTCACACAGCGCTAGTGATGACAGCCAGCAAGGTAGCAGAGGGAAATGGCACATGGGGGTCAGGGAGACAGTGCTCTAGTCCGTATAAACATGGCCAGGCGCCGAAGACATGTGAAGGACTCTTCATCTTCCTCCCAGTCCCACTGTCAATTTTTAGCTCACTGTTTGTGTGTGGCAATAATATGCTGCTGAATAAATATTGGTTGTCAGCCTTGGCTTTCTGCTTAGTCCTTGAAAGGGAGCATTTTCTTAAGACCTTACATTTTCATAAAGGTCCATCAAACATAGTCCAAACAGTCAACAAGGACCATGAAAGATCCTTTTTATCTCTGGAGCCAGTCACCCACATCATTATTAGACAGTGTTGCTCTCGGTCTCCGTTGGTTACGTGGGTGTCCTGGATGAAGGATGTGCGCTGGTGCCGGGAGGGTAAATATTAAGGTTCATCTGAGGTCCCATTCTGAGCCTTCCTTCCTCTGACCTGATATCACTGTGACAGAAGGGAATAAAGCAGTCAGAGATGGAATCCTGCTAAAGTCATAAAACATGACCTTGAGACCATTATGAGCCTGTGGCAGTATTAAAACATTGCAGTGATCCAGACCTTTCATGCACCTCTCGTGCCCCCAGGATAGTGAACTATGAGACGGGGAATGCAGGAGCCAAGGCCAGGTCTCTGTGGAGGCTGGAGCCTCTCAGAATCAGGTGAGTTCAGCTCTTTTTATTCCCTCCATTTTCTCTCTATTTGTTCTTCCTCTCCCTCCCTCCCGCCTCCCTCTGCGCCGACTCACTTTGATGTTTCATTATGCTTTTTGACACCAGCCATTTGTAAAGTATTTGAATGATTCAATATCACTTTCCTCTCAGATATGCCCTGCACTGTCAGATCTGGAATTTGTCATCCATGTTTAATCTGCTATGACTTTGACACTGTTTTGTTTTGATGTAAGCAACTGGGCAATGTCTAGTCATAAAAATGGGTATTACATGCCTAATTATTTAGGTGTTTTCAGCCATTTAGTAATTATCTATGCACATGACATGATGCCAGCTACTTAACAGCTAGTCTGGCAGCTAGTTCATCATGTGTACACAAACTAATTAGGGGATATAATGCTTCTAGGGGCTTGTTGTTGTTCTTGATACCGTTGTGTGTGTCTGTGTGTGTGTGTGTGTGCGCCCGTTTCTCTGTGCCCCTGGACAGCTGGAGCGGGAGTCACATTCGCTGGGGTCAGCCCTTCCGTCTCCGCCACCTCACCACTGGGCACTACCTGGCCCTGACGGAGGAGAGGGGGGTGGTGCTGCAGGACCGGGAGAAGTCTGACACTTCCTCCACCGCCTTCTGCTTCAGAGCCTCCAAGGTCAGCGCTCAGGACCAGCTATATCTCTCACACACACATGCAGGCATACACGTACGCACACACACAAGCACGCACGCACGGACGTACAAACACACACACACACACCTTAGACTGTCTCTCGATCACAAAGTTGCTCTAGAAAATGTATCGACTTGCGGCGCCATACCAACCAGGACAAGGGTATTTTAAGTCTGTTCTTGGCAAGGGTGTTTTAGACGTAGCCAGTGATTGGGAGCAATTAGTGACCTCCTACTTATAGATCAACAGCATGGTGTAACCCACCATATTACTGAGGCAGTTTATCATAGGCTTATTAATACACTTTACATTTCATACCTTTTCTATTGTGTCCGCTCTTAATGGGGAAACAAATTTATAGTGATTCATGGGGGCTTGCCTGTGGCCATCATCTGTGACTTGCTCAGTGATCTAGGCTATACGCACTGTATCTCCTCTTCTTGTCTCTTCCTCCGTCTGCCTCTCTATTAACCTAGACATCCTGGAGTGTGTAATATTATATAGAGATGTCAGTGCTCCTCCAGTCCTTGACCAGCCTGATACAGATCTGTCAGCATCTTTTATATTGCTTTTCATAGATCAAGTTCCCTCAACTTTGCATAATCAAATGTGTGATTTGAATAAAACTGCATACATTGTCTGTAGCCTGACTTGGAGACTTTCATCAAAGTTTCATTAAAACGGAGTGTGATATGTTGATGTGTTTGGTTCCTTCCTTCCCTCCAGGAAAAGCTGGAGTCGAGCCCTAAGCGGGACATCGAGGGCATGGGGATGGCAGAGATTAAGTATGGGGACTCAATCTGCTTCGTCATGCATGTGGCTACAGGACTCTGGCTGTCCTACCAGGCGCCTGATGTAAAATCATCTCGCCTGGGCCCTCTCAAGAGACG
Organism: Salvelinus namaycush; assembly: GCF_016432855.1. Classification (NCBI taxonomy): domain Eukaryota; kingdom Metazoa; phylum Chordata; class Actinopteri; order Salmoniformes; family Salmonidae; genus Salvelinus; species Salvelinus namaycush. The sequence goes on along the minus strand of NC_052334.1, from coordinate 27,489,118 downwards.
GGTGAGACACCAATACACTGATTTATTTGTCAAATGTTTGATACAGTGAGAACTTGCTTTAAACATTTCTAGCCTAATGAATTAACTGACTTTCAACTTTCAGTGAGAATGGTTATGGTGGGACTATTACACTAGCAGTAATAAAACAAATCCCATTAAAAAAAACAATTGACCAGAAGCACATGCAATAAATATAATGATATATATAAATATAATACATTCCAAAGGGCAGATGATGATTCTTTTGGTGGTTTTCTAGCTGATAGTTTTGAGAGGAGTGTAGTGCTTTCTCTGTAACTAAATAAAACACTGATCCAAATCCTCTGGCTGTAATGAATGAGATGTGACAGGATTGCAGTATCGGTGTGTGGGTAAAATCACTGGGGAAGCCAAGCCAGGGGAAAAAAAATACATATTACAATCGATGTGTTATGATAATTGCATTGTTTGCTCTATAACTTGTCAGTTCATATGCCTTGCGACTGTGATATATAGGCCTAAAGCTGAGACAATAAGAAGACAATAAATTCAACCACACCTTTGTTTCATCACTAAACCGGATAGCAACATCTGTCCACGTAGCATATTGCATGTAACAAACAGTTACATAACCTACAGCATGGTCAATCAAGTTAATGTTTCCAATATTTTTTGGACTACTAAACAACTATTGATTTAGAATCAGAGTTGTCGCAAAGAAAACAGGAGCTGCCTCCACAATTCCAGCACCATTTCAACTTCAACAATTCAACATCATCAAATCACATATGCTTAGTCTAATACAGTGACTAGGGCTGTTACGGTGACCGTATTTCCGCCACACCGGCAGTCACGAGTCATGACCGCATTCAAATTCCATGTGACCGTTTAATCAGGGTAACTACACTTCAAGCTCTGATGTTGCTGATGGTCATTAGTATCCTACCAAACTTGCTAATTGCCTGGTACACTCAGCATTCTATTGTCCCTCTAACCACTCTGACATCAATACAAATGTGATTGAAAATCAAATCAAACATGAGCCCAGGTTGCGCAACATTTCTATAGGCTATGCAATTGCGTGAGAAAACAGAGTTTTGATAGCCACTATTAAAAAGAGGAGGATCCCCTCAGCTTTCTATAGGATAGGCTTACTATATTTATTTCTCAACTTTCCTAATATTAAGCACATAGCTTCGCTTTACAACAGGAGTGGCATTAAAATTAACCATGGTTTTTAAGTGGATAGATGACATGTATTTTTCCCCCCTGCCCCAGTTCTGAGACAGGTGCATGGTAATGGTCCATTCTAAATCAAAACTAATTTCACACATATATAATTTAGTATACAGTGCCTTTGGAAAATATTCAGAACCCTTGACTTTCTCCACATTTTGTTACGTTGTAGCCTTATTCTAAAAAAAATGTTTTCTTTCAGCAATCTACACACAATATCGCATATTGAGAAAGCGAAAACAGGTTTTTAGAAATTTTTGCACATTTATTACAAATAAAAAACATGTCTTATTTACATAAGTATTCAGGCAGTTTGCTATGAGACTCGAAATTGAGCTCAGGTGCATCCTGTTTCCATTGACCATCCTTGAGATGTTTCTACAACTTGATTGGAGTTCACCTGTGGTAAATTCAATTGATTGGACATGATTTGAAAAGGCACACACCTGTCTATATAAGTTCACACAGTTGACAGTGCATGTCAGAGCAAAAACCAAGCCATGAGGTCGAAGGAATTATCCGTAGAGTTCCGAGACATGACTGTGTCAAGGCACAGATCTGGGAAAGTATACCAAAATATTTCTGCAGCATTGAAGGTCCCCAAGAACACAGTGGCCTCCATTATTCTTAAATGGAAGAAGTTTGGAACCAACAAGACTTCCTAGAGTTGGCCCGCCCGGCCAAACTGAGCAATCGGGGGAGAGCTCTAGAGAGAGCTCTAGAGGTCCTCTGTGGAGATGGGAGAACCTTCCAGAAGGAAAACCATCTCTGCAGCACTCCACCAATCAGGCCTTTATGGTAGAGTGCCAGACGGAAGCCACTCCTCAGTAAAGGGCACATGACAGCCCGCTTGGAGTTTGCCAAAAGGCACATTAACATTCTCAGACCATGAGAAACAAGATTCTCTCGTCTGATGAAACCACGATTGAACTCTTTGGCCTGAATATCAAGCGTCACGTCTGGAGGAAACCTGGCACCATCCCTTTCCGTGAAGCATGGTGGTGGCAGCATCATGCTGTGGGGATGTTTTTCAGCTGCAGGGTCTGGGAGACTAGTCAGGATCGAGGGAAAGATGAATGGAGCAAAGTACAGAGAGATCCTTGATGAAAACCCGCTCCAGAATGCTCATGACCTCAGACTGGGGGCGAAGGTTCACCTTTCAACAGGACAACGACCCTAAGCACACAGCCAAGACAACGCTGGAGTGGCTTCGGGACAAGTCTCTGAATGTCCTTGAGTGGCCCAGCCAGAGCCTGGACTTGAACTCAATCGAACATCTCTGGAGAGACCTGAAAATAGCTGTGCAGCGAAGCCATCCAACCTGACAAAGCTTGAGAGGATCTGCAGAGAAGAATGGGAGAAATTCCCTAAATACAGGTCTGCCAAGCTTGTAGCGTCATACGCAAGAAGACTCAAGGTTGTAATCGCTGCAAAAGGTTTTTCAACTAAGTACTGAGTAAAGGGTCTAAATGCATATGTAAATCTGATATCAGTTTTTAATTTTTAATAAGTTTGCTAACATTTGTAAAAACCTGTTTTTGTTTTGCAGTTATGGGGTATTGTGTGTAGGTTAATGAGGGGATAAAAAAATAAAAAAACATTTTAGAGAGGCTGTAAAGTAATAAAATGTGGAGAAAGTCAAGTGGTCTGAATACTTTCCAAATGCACTGTATAAGAATACTTATTTCACTCCATTTTTCTGCCATGCATAATATGCAGTAGACCATGTTTTGTATAATGGCACAATCATCATTTTTATTCAGGTTTTTCTTTCGGGCTTGGGCTCATAAGCCTATGCATAATTTCTAATATGTGAATGGGTGTTTTGAATTAATCATCACCTTAGAAAGCGCTGTGCATTTCATTGTGTTGGGCTTTGAAACAACATACACAACAACCATGTTTTACACCGTTTTACACCGTACCAGGCCATTAGAACCTGATGGAGGGACAATAGAGCCCTGAGTACCAGGCCATTAGGACCTGATGGAACATTAGAGCCCTGAGTACCAGGCCATTAGGACCTGATGGAGGAACAATAGAGCCCTGAGTACCAGGCCATTAGGACCTGATGGAACAATAGAGCCCTGAGTACCAGGCCATTAGGACCTGATGGAAGAACAATAGAGCCCTGAGTACCAGGCCATTAGGACCTGATGTAGGAACAATAGAGCCCTGAGTACCAGGCCATTAGGACCTGATGGAGGAACAATAGAGCCCTGAGTACCAGGCCATTAGGACCTGATGGAGGAACAATAGAGCCCTGAGTACCAGGCCATTAAATCAAATCAAATTTATTTATATAGCCCTTCGTACATCAGCTAATATCTCGAAGTGCTGTACAGAAACCCAGCCTAAAACCCCAAACTGCAAGCAATGCAGGTGTAGAAGCACGGTGGCTAGGAAAAACTCCCTAGAAAGGCCAAAACCTAGGAAGAATCCTAGAGAGGAACTAGGCTATGAGGGGTGGCCAGTCCTCTTCTGGCTGTGCCGGGTGGAGATTATAACAGAACATGGCCAAGATGTTCAAATGTTCATAAATGACCAGCATGGTCAAATAATAATAATCACAGTAGTTATCGAGGGTGTAGCAAGTCAGCACCTCGGGAGTAAATGTCAGTTGGCTTTTCATAGCCGATCATTAAGAGTATCTCTACCGCTCCTGCGGTCTCTAGAGAGTTGAGAACAGCAGGTCTGGGACAGGTAGCACGTCCGGTGGACAGGTCAGGGTTCCATAGCCGCAGGCAGAACAGTTGAAACTGGAACAGCAGCAAGGCCAAGTGGACTGGGGACAGCAAGGAGTCATCATGCCCGGTAGTCCTGACGCATGGTCCTAGGGCTCAGGTCCTCCGAGAGAGAGAAAGAAAGAGAGAAGGAGAGAATTAGAGAGAGCATACTTAAATTCACACAGGACACCGGATAAGACAGGAGAAGTACTCCAGATATAACAAACTGACCCTAGCCCCCCGACACATAAACTACTGCAGTATAAATACTGGAGGCTGAGACAGGAGGGGTCAGGAGACACTGTGGCCCCATCCGATGATACCCCCGGACAGGGCCAAACAGGAAGGATATAACCCCACCCACTTTGCCAAAGCACAGCCCCCGCACCACTAGAGGGATATCTTCAACCACCAACTTACAATCCTGAGACAAGGCTGAGTATAGCCCACAAAGATCTCCGCCACGGCACAAACCAAGGAGGGGCGCCAACCCAGACAGGAAGATCACGTCAGTGACTCAACCCACTCAAGTGACGCACCCCTCCTAGGGACGGCATGAAAGAGCACCAGTAAGCCAGTGACTCAGCCCCTGTAATAGGGTTAGAGGCAGAGAATCCCAGTGGAGAGAGGGGAACCGGCCAGGCAGAGACAGCAAGGGCGGTTCGTTGCTCCAGAGGCTTTCCGTTCACCTTCACACTCCTGGGCCAGACTACACTCAATCATATGACCTACTGAAGAGATAAGTCTTCAGTAAATACTTAAAGGTTGAGACCGAGTCTGCGTCTCTCACATGGGTAGGCAGACCATTCCATAAAAATGGAGATCTATAGGAGAAAGCTCTGCCTCCAGCTGTTTGCTTAGAAATTCTAGGGACAATTAGGAGGCCTGCGTCTTGTGACCGTAGCGTACGTGTAGGTTTGTACGGCAGCACCAACTCGGAAAGATAGGTAGGAGCAAGCCCATGTAACGCTTTGTAGGTTAGCATAAAACCTTGAAATCAGCCCTTGCCTTAACAGGAAGCCAGTGTAGGGAGGCTAGCACTGGAGTAATATGATCAAATTTTGGGGTTCTAGTCAGGATTCTAGCACCCGTATGTAGCACTAACTGAAGTTTATTTAGTGCTTTATCCGGGTAGCCGGAAAGTAGAGCATTGCAGTAGTCTAACCTAGAAGTAACAAAAGCATGGATTCATTTTTCTGCATCATTTTTGGACAGAAAATTTCTGATTTTTGCAATGTTACGTAGATGGAAAAAAGCTGTCCTTGAAACAGTCTTGATATGTTCGTCAAAAGAGAGATCAGGGTCCAGAGTAACGCCGAGGTCATTCAGTTTTATTTGAGACGACTTTACAACCATCAAGATTAATTTGTCAGAATCAACAGAAAATATCTTTGTTTCTTGGGACCTAGAACAAGCATCTCTGTTTTGTCTGAGTTTAAAAGTAGAAAGTTTTCAGCCATCCACTTCCTTATGTCTGAAACACAGGCTTCTAGCGAGGGCAATTTTGGGGCTTCACCGTGTTTCATTGAAATGTACAGCTGTGTGTCATCCGCATAGCAGTGAAAGTTAACATTATGTTTTCGAATGACCTCCCCAAGAGGTAAAATATATAGTGAAAACAATAGTGGTCCTAAAACGGAACCTTGAGGAACACCGAAATGTACAGTTGATTTGTCAGAGGACAAATCATTCACAGATCTTTCCGACAGATAAGATCTAAACCAGGCCAGAACTTGTCCGTGTAGACCAATTTGGGTTTCCAATCTCTCCAAAAGAATGTTGTGATCGATGCTATCAAAGGCAGCACTAAGGTCTAGTAGCACGAGGACAGATGCAGAGCCTCGGTCTGACGCCATTAAAAGGTCATTTACCACCTTCACAAGTGCAGTCTCAGTGCTATGATGAGGTCTAAAACCAGACTGAAGCATTTCGTATACATTGTTTGTCTTCAGGAAGGCAGTGAGTTGCTGCGCAACAGCTTTTTCTAAAATATTTGAGAGGAATGGAAGATTCGATATAGGCCGATAGTTTTTTAAATATTTTCTGGGTCAAGGTTTGGCTTTTTCAAGAGAGGGTTTATTACTGCCACTTTTAGTGAGTTTGGTACACATCCGGTGGATAGAGAGCCGTTTATTATGTTCAACATAGGAGGGCCAAGCACATGAAGCAGATCTTTCAGTAGTTTAGTTGGAATAGGATCCAGTGTGCAGCTTGAAGGTTTAGAGGCCATGATTATTTCATCATTGTGTCAAGAGATATATTAGGACCTGATGGAAGAACAATAGAGCCCTGAGTACCAGGCCATCAAGACCTGTTGGTAGTTAGCAAATTGGGTACTACCAAAGCATGTCCAGAGTGCATAAAAGGAGATTATGTCGAATTTTACTGCGGCCATGACTTATGACTGCCGTTGTGGTGGTAATGTGGTCACTGCAACAGCCCTATGCCAGGACCATTCACAGTTGAGCTCACTCAGTTTAGCTTAACGCTGATTGGCTATTTACATTTTTTATTATTATTGCTTGCTGGCTTTCCTTGCATTCAATGCCAGGAAAGGCGGCAACAATGTCATACTCTTTTTGACCTGACAGCATCAGATAGATTGGTTATACATATAGAGACAGAGGGGCGCTGTTTCGCTCGCTCGGATGCTTTCTCCGTTGAGATGCATTCAGCCTCTTGCAAATTGAAGGAAAATTATGAAACACAGAGACTAATGATAAATTTAGTCTTTTGTAAAAAAGTAAATATTGGTCAATGTTTTTGGGAAGCCTGGCTTTCCTTGGAATCCACGAATACACGCCACTGGAGGATTGTGCGATTATATGACAGTCCCTCTACTCCACAGCAATGCAGCCTAATAGCCTGTAATGTCAGCAGCACCTGTGTTACAGCTTAGCCATACTCAACACCGCTAATCATGGGTTGCAACCAAAATTATTTTCCAATAGTTTAGTTCCGTTCCACAGTTCTGACCTGCAAAATAAAGTTCTGAACCGGTTCGAACCCCCCAAAAGTACCAGTTTATTTAGTTCCTTTCTGTTCCTATTTTAATCTGTGGGATCGACATCAGTTTTTACATTTAGCTCATTAAATTACTCCACCAATCAGTGTGGATAGAGCAGCTTGCTATAGACAGGGCAAGCTAATTGTTTACATGCTTGATGGACAGACAAGTGTAGGGCGCGAGATGAAACTGAAATGTTGTGGGTGGGGAGCAAGCAAAAGAGAGGGATGGACATGGAGGAGGCTTGGCTTGAAGCGCTTACCATCATGATATGACGTGCATTACAATGTGTTTAGGATATTAGTAGTAGGCCTATCATTCCTACTTCACTAAATGACATCATTATATACTAGCTACTTACTTACGGAGGAGCTGCTAATATGGAGGAACTTTGAACATCTCAACATTGGCTCAACACCCTGGACCAGAGCTAATAAAAAGCTTGTGTGTGCAGCGGCACCAGCATTCAAAACACGTCATACCATTTTGTAGTTTATAAATCCAATGTGAAACGTGATAACTAATAGTATCCTTAACTAGCCTAGATAAAGCTGACAGGCAGACACTGTGAGGAGAAGTTTCTGAGTGACAGAGTGAGTACTTTGCATAGGCGCGTTGATAGCAAAAATAATGCTCCGAACTTAAAATAACGTTATTCACCAGTTCTCAAGATTTGAAAATAACAGTTCTGTTCTGGAACACTAGAGATCACTTTTGTTCCTGGTTCTTTTAACTTTCCTTGAAAAATTCCGTTATTTTCCCGTTTTTGGTTCTATTCCCTGAACCGGTTCCAACCTCTGCTGCTAATCTGTCAACTTCTCCCTTTCTCTCCCTCCCTCTTTTCTTTCTTTAATTCTCTCTCTTTGCCCTCATCTTTCCTTCCTCCCTCTATTTCTCTCTTTTGCTCTCTGTCACTCTATTTCTCTCTCGCTACCCCCTTCTCCCTCCTTTGCCTACCCCCCCCCTTTCCCGCTTTCTCTGTGTTCCTCCCTCCTCCAGGCCTGCCTCCACTCTGAGGGTCATATGGATGATGGGCTGACCTTGCAGCGGTGTCAGCACGAAGAGTCCCGTGCTGCTCGCATCATCCGTAACACCACCCGCCTCTTCAGTCACTTCATCAGGTACACCACCTCTAAACCACACAACTACAATTTTGGATGACGCTTATAGGTCATCCAAATGACCGTGATCACCGTAATAACCATTCGAATAGCAAAACAAATACAACTTATATTTAAACAGTGCCTTCAGAAATTATTCACACCCCTTTACTTTTTCCACTTTCTACTTTTTCCTGATTTAGTTTTTGTATTTTTTGTAAGATTACATTTGATATTTTATAAACAATACAAAACATACAAATAACAAACATCAACTACATGACACCTGCCCAGACCCACTAGTACACCCCTCTCCAGCGCCCTCATCACTTTCCGGCACATGGCCTAAAACTGCACCATTTTGTTTCTCTCCGTAGCCCACGCACTTTCATTAGGTTTTTCCATTGTGTTAATGATGGCTGATTGATTGAAGTTTTTAGTATAAGTGTTTTTCAAGATGAGTGATGAAAAGAGAATTGTCATGTCTTGAAATATTCAGACAGACGGATTAAAAGTAAGTTTACATTGTAATAATTTTTACAAAGTGAAAACATGTTTATTGAAAATGAAATATAGAAATGTAACATTTTACCTAAGTATTCATAACAGTGAGTCAATACTTTGTAGAAGCTCCTTTGGCAGCGATTAGAGCTGTGAGTTGTCTTGGGTATGTCTATCTCAGCTTTGCACATATGGATTTGGGGATTGTCTCCCATTCTTCCTTGCAGATTTTCTCCAGCTCTGTTAAGTTAGACGGGGAGCAATCTTCAAGTCTTTCCACCAATTTTCAATGAGATTCAGGTCTGGGGTTTGGTTGGGCCACTCAAGGACTTTCACACTCTTCTTCTGGAGCCATTCCAGCATTGCTTTGGCTGTATGCTTGGGGTCATTGTCCTGTTGGAACATAAATCTTTACCTCAGTCTAAGGTTATTTGCACTTTGAAGCAAGTTCTCATCAAGGATGTGCCTGTATTTGGCTCCATTCATTGTTCCATCTATCCTGAACAGTCTTCCAGTCCCTGCCGCTAAAAAGCATCCCCATAGCATGATGCTACCACCACCATGGTTCACAGTAGGGATGGTGTTAGATTGGTGATGAGCTGAGTTTAAAAAAAATATCATCAGACCACAGAATCTTTTGCCTTTCATGTGCCTTTTTCTCAAGAGTGGCTTCCGTCTGGCCACTCTCTACCAGAAATCCCAGATTGGTGAAGTGCTGTGGAGACTGTTGTCCTTCTGGCAGGTTCTCCCATCTCAGCCAAGGAACTCTGTAGTTCTGTCAAAGTATTCACTGGGTTCTTGGCCACCTCTCTGACCAAGGTCCCTTTTTCCCTGTTTCTCAGTTTGGTTGGACGGACAGCTCTAGGCGGAGTCTGGGTAGTTCCATATTTTTTCAATTTCCAAATCATGGAGACCGCTGTGCTCTTGGAAACTTTCAACACTCTAGAAATGGTTTTATACCCTTCCCAAGATATATGCCTCATCACAATTCTATCTTGGAGATCTAAGGACAGTTTTTTTCAAGTCAAATCACAGTTCCTTGGACTTTTTGGTATAGTTTCCTCTCTGACATACACTGTCAACTGTGGGACCTTATATAGACAGGTGTGTTTCTTACTAAATCATGTCCAAACAATTTAATTGACCACAGGTGGACTCCAATCAAGTTGTAGTGACATCTCAAGGATGCTCAAAGGAAATTGGATGCACCTGAGCTGAATTTGGAGTGTCATAGCAAGGGGGTGTGAATGTATAATTTCTGTATTTAATTTTCAATAAATTAGCAAACATTTCTAAAAACATGTTTTCACTTTGTCATTATTGTGTGTAGATGGGTGATGAAAAAAATCTATTTAATCAATTTTGAATTCAGCCTGTAACACAACAACATGTGGAGTAAGTCAAGTTGTATGAATTCTCTCTGTACACTGCTCAAAAAAATAAAGGGAACACTTAAACAACACAATGTAACTCCAAGTCAATCACACTTCTGTGAAATCAAACTGTCCACTTAGGAAGCAACACTGATTGACAATAAATTTCACATGCTGTTGTGCAAATGGAATAGACAAAAGGTGGAAATTATAGGCAATTAGCAAGACACCCCCAATAAAGGAGTGGTTCTGCAGGTGGTGACCACTTCTCAGTTCCTATGCTTCCTGGCTGATGTTTTGGTCACTTTTGAATGCTGGCGGTGCTTTCACTCTAGTGGTAGCGGAGACGGAGTCTACAACCCACACAAGTGGCTCAGGTAGTGCAGCTCATCCAGGATGGCACATCAATGCGAGCTGTGGCAAGAAGGTTTGCTGTGTCTGTCAGCGTAGTGTCCAGAGCATGGAGGCGCTACCAGGAGACAGGCCAGTACATCAGGAGATGTGGAGGAGGCTGTAGGAGGGCAACAACCCAGCAGCAGGACCGCTACCTCCGCCTTTGTGCAAGGAGGAGCACTGCCAGAGCCCTGCAAAATGACCTCCAGCAGGCCACAAATGTGCATGTGTCTGCTCAAACGGTCAGAAACAGACTCCATGAGGGTGGTATGAGGGCCCGACGTCCACAGGTGGGGGTTGTGCTTACAGCCCAACATCGTGCAGGACGTTTGGCATTTGCCAGAGAACACCAAGATTGGCAAATTCGCCACTGGCGCCCTGTGCTCTTCACAGATGAAAGCAGGTTCACACGCACATGTGACAGACGTAACAGAGTCTGGAGACGCCGTGGAGAACGTTCTGCTGCCTGCAACATCCTCCAGCATGACCGGTTTGGCGGTGGGTCAGTCATGGTGTGGGGTGGCATTTCTTTGTGGGGCCGCACAGCCCTCCATGTGCTCGCCAGAGGTAGCCTGACTGCCATTAGGTACCGAGATGAGATCCTCAGACCCCTTGTGAGACCATATGCTGGTGCGGTTGGCCCTGGGTTCCTCCTAATGCAAGACAATGCTAGACCTCATGTGGCTGAAGTGTGTCAGCAGTTCCTGCAAGAGGAAGGCATTGATGCTATGGACTGGCCCGCCCGTTCCCCAGACCTGAATCCAATTGAGCACATCTGGTACATCATGTCTCGCTCCATCCACCAACGCCACGTTGCACCACAGACTGTCCAGGAGTTGGCGGATGCTTTAGTCCAGGTCTGGGAGGAGATCCCTCAGGAGACCATCCGCCACCTCATCAGGAGCATGCCCAGGCGTTGTAGGGAGGTCATACAGGCACGTGGAGGCCACACACACTACTGAGCCTCATTTTGACTTGTTTTAAGGACATTACATCAAAGTTGGATCAGCCTGTAGTGTGGTTTTCCACTTTAATTTTGAGTGTGACTCCAAATCCAGACCTCCATGGGTTGATAAATTTGATTTCCATTGATAATTTTTGTGTGATTTTGTTGTCAGCACATTCAACTATGTAAAGAAAAAAGTATTTAATAAGAATATTTCATTCATTCAGATCTAGGATGTGTTATTTTAGTGTTCCCTTTATTTTTTTGAGCAGTGTATATAAACTCAGCAAAAAAAGAAACGCCCCTTTTTCAGGACCCGGTCTTTCAAAGATAATTTGTAGAAATCCAAGAAACTTCACAGATCTTCATTGTAAAGGGTTTAAACACTGTTTCCCCTGCTTGTTCAATGAACCATAAACAATTAATGAACATGCACCTGTGGAATGGTTATAAGACACTAACAGCTTACAGATGTAATAAACACCAAAAAACACCAAAAGAAAGATGCCCAGGGTCCCTGCTCATCTGTGTGAACGTGCCTTAGGCATGCTGCAAGAAGGCATGAGGACTGCAGATGTGGCCAGGGCAATAAATTGCAATGTCCATACTGTGAGACACCTAAGACAGCGCTACAGGGAGACAGGACGGACAGCTGATCATCCTCACAGTGGCAGGCCACGTGTAGCAACACCTGCACAGGATCGGTACATCCAAATATTCCACATGTGGGACAGGTACAGGATGGCAACAACAACTGCCCGAGTTACACCAGGAATGCACAATCCCGCCATCAGTGCTCAGACTCTCCGCAATAGGCTGAGAGAGGCTGGACTGAGGGCTTGTAGGCCTGTTGTAAGGCAGGTCCTCACCAGACATAACCGGAACAACGTCGCCTATGGGCACAAACCCACCGTCGCTGGACCAGACAGGACTGGCAAAAAGTCCTTTTCACTGACGAGTCACAGTTTTGTCTCACCAGGGGTGATGGTCAGATTCGCGTTTATCGTCGAAGGAATGAGCGCTACACCGAGGCCTGTACTCTGGAGTGGGATTGATTTGGAGGTGGAGGGTCCGTCATGATCTGGGGCGGTGTGTCACAGCATCATCGGACTGAGCTTGTTGTCATTGCAGGCAATCTCAACGCTGTGCGTTACAGGGAAGACATTCTCCTCCCTCATGCGGTACTCTTCCTGCAGGCTCATCCTGACATGACCCTCCAGCATGACAACGCCATCAGCCATACTGCTCGTTCTATGCGTGATTTCTTGCAAGACAGGAATGTCAGTGTTCTGCCATGGCCAGCGAAGAGCTCGGCTCTCAATCCCATTGATCACGTCTGGGACCTGTTGGATCAGAGGGTGAGGGCTAGGGCCATTTCCCCCCAGAAATGTCCGGGAACTTGCAGGTGCCTTGGTGGAAGAGTGGGGTAACATCTCACAGCAAGAACTGGCAAATCTGGTGCAGTCCATGAGGAGGAGATGCACTGCAGTACTTAATGCAGCTGGTGGCCACACCAGATACTGGCTGTTACTTTTGATTTTGACCCCTCCTTTGTTATGGGACACATTATTCCGTTTATGTTATTTACATGTCTGTGGAACTTGTTCAGTGTATGTCTCAGTTGTTGAATCTTGTTATGTTCATACAAATATTTACACATGTTTAGTTTGCTGAAAATAAATGCAGTTGACAGTAAGAGGACGTTTCTTTTTTTGCTGAGTTTATATTTTTTCCTCTCCTCTGCTCCTGACTGCATGTGCTGCTGTTGTAGCAGGGAGGAGGGCATTGCCTAGGCAACCGAAGACTTGTTTGCTACAACACTTTCCTTGTTTGAGCAAGGAGCAACAAAGTTTCATCACTTTGTGGAGTACATGTTACTATCGAGTCCATGTTACAGCAAAAAATGTACTCACCTGCACAAATGCCCGGCCGTCTCAGTTCAGACTTTATTTGTCACATGCTTCGTAAACAACAGGTTTATACTAACGGTGAAATTGTTACTTATGGGTAATTGGCTATGTACAGAATACGATGTGCAGAGGTACAAGGTTAGAGAATGACCGATACAGATTTTTTGGGGGGCCGATGGCGATACAGATTCTTTTGGGGGTCAAGGAGGCCGATGGCCGATATTTTAGGCCGCTATTCAATATCGTTACGTTTGAACATTTTGACGACAACATTTCCCAGAGACAGCCATGTATGCATTAATGCATCAATTTTAAAATAAAACAATACATTCAACTTTGTTTTTACAAATCTAACTACATAACAACATAATCATTTTATTTGAATGGTACATCTCTTGATCAACTGGGTAAATGAAGACGGCATAGGCCTACTCACAATACAGGTCAATGCATATTCAAAAGGAGTGTGTGCATTGAGTTATTGAGCTTGTTTTGGCAGATCAGTGGAGTCTGTCATCTGTAGCACCCTAATCTGTTTGCCTTCCATCTGTTACTTATATTAGCCTTCTGAGCAACACATTCTGCATGGAAGCATCACTCCAGCATGTCATGCCTGTATGGAAGGACATCATATAGAATGGGGTGGCAGGTAGCCTAGTGGTTAGAGCGTTGGGCCAGCAACCGAAAGGTTGCTAGATTGAATCCCCAAGCTGACGAGAAAAAAAAAATCATTCTGCCCCGGAACAAGGCAGTTAACCCACTGTTCCTAGGCCGTCGTTTTAAATAAGAATTTGTTCTTAACTGACTTGCCTAGTTAAATAAAGGTTAAATAAAAAATATAGGCACTCCTGTTAGTATGAGAATATAAAGTACCATCTATTCAATGCAAATGGGTCCAACTTAACGTCATGATTTGTGATCACGGATGCTTATGAAACTAGTATTTTTGTAATTTCCCGTGATTGGGAAAATTATTATTTTCAGCTGTCAGGATGCATCTCTAAACTCAGCTGCCATGTCAAAATTCGCTACTTCAGCTATGTCAGGAAATGGGCGTGTTATAACTTGATCCTACTGCTACTATTTGGAAAGAGCAAGGCTGTAACTTCACTCCCTTTCACATCTCCTCACATCTCTCTCCATGGCTCATATCTTGTGCTACTGTTGACTGGTACTATGAGAACTAGCTCAATGGCAATGACATTTGCCACCAAGCCATAAATGTGCATAATATCTGACAAGGAGAGCGAGGGTAGGCAAAAATATGAAACTAACATGCACGTTGTGTCTGAATGACTCAAATCTGCCCATACAGTGCCTTCAGAAAGTATGTACAGCCTTTGACTTTTTCCATATTTGTTGTGTTACAGCCTGAATTTAAAATTGATTAATTGAGATTTTTTTTGTCACTGGCCTACTACACACAATACCCTATAATGTCAAAGTGGAATGTTTTTTGAAATGTTTACAAATGAATAAAAAATGAAAAGCTGAAATGTCTTGAGTCAATAAGTATTCAACCCCTTTGTTATGGCAAGCCTAAATAACTTCCGGAGTAAAAATGTGCTTAACAAGTCACATTATAAATTGCATGGAATCTCTCTGTGCAATAATAGTGTTTAACATGATTTTTGAATGACTACCTGATCTCTGTACCCCACACATGCAATTATTTGTAAGGTCTCTAAGTCCAGCGGTGAATTTCAAACACTGATTCAACCACAACTACCAGGGAGGTTTTCCAATGCCTTGCAAAGAAGGTCACCTATTGGTAGACATTGAATATCACTCTGAGCATGAAGTTAATAATTACACTTTAGATGGTGAACCAATCATTACAAAGATACAGGCTTCTTTCCTAACTCAGTTGCCGGAGAGGAAGTAAACCGCTCAGGGATTTCATCATGAGGCCAACGGTGACTTTTAAACAGTTAGAGTTTAATGGCTGTGATAGGAGAAAACTAAGGATGGATCAACAACATTGTAGTTACTCCACAATACTAACCTAATTGACAGAGTGAAAAGAAGGAAGCCTGCACAGAATAAAAATATCCCAAAACATGCATCCTGTTTGCAACAAGGCACTAAAGTAATACTGTAAAATGTGGCAAAGCAATTACATTTTGTCCTGAATAAAGTGTTATGTTTGGGGCAAATCCAAAACAACACATTATTGATTACCAAGCTATATTTTCAAGCATCATGTTATGTGTATGCATGTAATCTTTAAGGACTGGGGAGTTTTTCAGGATAAAAATAAATGGAATGGAGCTAAGCACAGACAAAATCCTAGAGGAAAATCCTTTTTATTAGTGAATTAACTAAACTAATATTTCCAACAGTAATTTGATTTTGGTCACTGTCAATTCATCTATTTCTCAATACTGCAGCTTCCCAGCTATATGTTCCTCTGCATTGTGTAGAGCTCGTGGCTCAGGCGGTGAGTGGCGGCTCACATAGCAGCAGTTCTGCTATGTAGAGGGACTATCGGCAAAGCAGATAGGGAAGGGCCAATAGCCGATAGACTGGAAGGTCAAATATAGGCCCCATTCATCGGCTCGGCAGATTATCAGTCGTTCTCTAATGTTAGTACGGGTAAAGTCTCCAGCTCTCTGATCACTACTTTCTTTTTCTGTCTCCTTCTCCTCCAACCCTACCCACTCAGCCCTGTGGTGTATATTCTACAATAAGGATTTGCTGGAGTCCAAGTCAAACCAAGATTCCTTTGTTATTGTCTCTGAGCTCAGATGAGTTACACAGCGCAGGGTAGACAGTCTGAATTCCAAAGCATTGGGTGATAAGCACATATCTTTAGTTTCCTGTTCTTGAGCGGAACTTTATCTATACAAGGACGCAGGTGCAAGCTGGTTTGCAACAGGATGATACTCCCAAGAACAGGAGATTATAAAAGAACAGATTCACAAGGTTAGTCACATACTCAGTTACATACAATAAAAATGTCCCATTACAGCCCCTACCCAAATGCTCATGCGCCGTCGCAAACTTTGCTCTCTCTCTCTCCCACTACTCTCCCTTCTGCTAAATCCCTTTCTCTCCTCTCCTGATTCTACCTTTTCAACCCTGCTCTCCTGTCTTTCTGCATCCTATGATTCACACTTTCCTCCCGGACGGCTCGGCCCTCCCCTCCTGATCCATGGCTGAGTGACTCATTGCGAGCTTACAGAACAGGGCTGTCGGCAGCTGAGCAAAAATGGAGGAAAACTAAACTTCCGGAGGACCTATCTTCCTTTCACTCCCTCCTTTTCTTACTCTGTATCTGCTGCTAAAGCCACTTTCTATCACTCTAAATGTCAAGCTTCTGCCTCTAAGCTTAGGAACTGTTTTCCACCTAATCCTCCCTCCTCCAGCTCTGGGGACGACTTTGTCAACCACTTTGAAAAGAAGGTTGACGACATCCGCTCCTCATTCAGCCTACTGAGTTTACTGGTCCCACTCACACATAACTACCCTATGCCTTGACCTCTTTCTCCCCTCTCTCTCTAGATGAAATCTTGTGACTAGTGTGGTCTGGCCTCCCAACAATCTACCCGCTCGACCCCATACCCTCCTCCCTTCTCCAGACCATCTCTGGAGACATTCTCCCATTCCTCACTTTCCTCATCAACTCATCCCTGATCACTGTCTGCGTCACATCTGACTTCAAAATGGCCAGAGTCTCTCCCCACATCAATATACCAACACCCGGCCCCTCTGACGTCAAGAACTACAGACTGTAATCCCTTCTTTCTTTTCTTTCCAAAACACTTGAGCCTGCTGTTTCTGACCAACTCGCTCGCTATTTCTCTACAGAACAATCTTCTTGACCCTTACCAGTCAGGCTTCAAGTTGGGTCACTCAACCGAGACTGGTCGATTCTGTGTCACGGAGGCTCTCCACACTGCCAAAGCTGACTCTTTCTCCTCTGTTGTCATCCTCCTATATCAATCCGCTGCCTTTGACACCGTGAACCATCAGATCCTCCTCTCCACTCTCTCAACGCTGGGTGTCTCAGACTCTGCACACTCTTGGATTGCATCCTACCTGGCAGGACGCTCCTACCAGTTGACATGGAGAGGATCTGTGTCTGTACCATGTACTCTCACTACTGGTGTCCTCCAGCGCTCGGTTCTAGACCCTCTCCTCTTTTCTCTTTACACCAAGTCACTCAGCTGCTTCAGATCCACACATAGTCTCTCCTATCATTGCTATGCGCATGACACTCAATTACTTTTCTCTTTCCCTCCTTCTGACACCCAATTGGTGATACGCATCTCTGCGTGCCTGGCAGATATCTCAGCTTGGATGTCGGCCTTCCATCTCGAGCTCAACCTTGATAAAACAGAGCTTTTCTTTCTCCCGGGGAAGGTCTGCCTGCTCCAAGACCTCACCATCACGGTTGACAACTTCACAATGTCCCCTTCCCAGAGTGCAAAGAACCTTGGTGTGACCCTGGACAACAACATGTCGTTCTCTGCAAATATCAAAGTAGTGACTCGCTCCAGCAGGTTCATGCTCCACAACATACAGTGGGGCAAAAAAGTATTTAGTCAGCCACCAATTGTGCAAGTTCTCCCACTTAAAAAGATGAGAGAGGCCTGTAATTTTCATCATAGGTACACTTCAACTATGACAGACAAAATGAGAAAAGAAAATCCAGAAAATCACATTGTAGGATTTTTAATGAATTTATTAGCAAATTATGGTGGAAAATAAGTATTTGGTCAATAACAAAAGTTTATCTCAATACTTTGTTATATACCCTTTGTTGGCAATGACAGAGGTCAAACGTTTTCTGTAAGTCTTCACAAGGTTTTCACACACTGTTGTTGGTATTTTGGCCCATTCCTCCATGCAGATCTCCTCTAGAGCAGTGATGTTTTGGAGCTGTTGCTGGGCAACGCGGACTTTCAACTCCCTCCAAAAAAATTCTATGGGGTTGAGATCTGGAGACTGGCTAGGCCACTCCAGGACCTTGAAATGCTTCTTACGAAGCCACTCCTTCGTTGCCCGGGCGGTGTGTTTGGGATCATTGTCATGCTGAAAGACCCAGCCACGTTTCATCTTCAATGCCCTTGCTGATGGAAGGAGGTTTTCACTCAAAATCTCACGATACATGGCCCCATTCATTCTTTCCTTTACACGGATCAGTCGTCCTGGTCCCTTTGCAGAAAAACAGCCCCAAAGCATGATGTTTCCACCCCCATGCTTCACAGTAGGTATGGTGTTCTTTGGATGCAACTCAGCATTCTTTGTCCTCCAAACACGACGAGTTGAGTTTTTACCAAAAAGTTATATTTTGGTTTCATCTGACCATATGACATTCTCCCAATCTTCTTCTGGATCATCCAAATGCTCTCTAGCAAACTTCAGACGGGCCTGGACATGTACTGGCTTAAGCATGGGGACACGTCTGGCACTGCAGGATTTGAGTCCCTGGCGGCGTAGTGTGTTACTGATGGTAGGCTTTGTTACTTTGGTCCCAGCTCTCAGGTCATTCACTAGGTCCCCCCGTGTGGTTCTGGAATTTTTGCTCACCGTTCTTGTGATCATTTTGACCCCACGGAGTGAGATCTTGCGTGGAGCCCCAGATCGAGGGAGATTATCAGTGGTCTTGTATGTCTTCCATTTCCTAATAATTGCTCCCACAGTTGTTTTCTTCAAACCAAGCTGCTTACCTATTGCAGATTCAGTCTTCCCAGCCTGGTGCAGGTCTACAATTTTGTTTCTGGTGTACTTTGACAGCTCTTTGGTCTTGGCCATAGTGGAGTGTGGAGTGTGACTGTTTGAGGTTGTGGACAGGTGTCTTTTATATTGATAACAAGTTCAAACAGGTGCCATTAATACAGGTAACGAGTGGAGGACAGAGGAGCCTCTTAAAGAAGAAGTTACAGGTCTGTGAGAGCCAGAAATCTTGCCTGTTTGTAGGTGACCAAATACTTATTTTCCACCATAATTTGCAAATAAATTCATTAAAAATCTTACAATGTGATTTTCTGGATTTTTTTTCTTCTCATTTTGTCTGTCATAGATGAAGTGTACCTATGATGAAAATTACAGGCCTCATCTTTTTAAGTGGGAGAACTTGCACAATTGGTGGCTGACTAAATACTTTTTTGCCCCACTGTATGTACCTCACACAGGAAGTGGTACAGGTTCTAATCCAGGCACTTGTCATCTCCTGTCTGGACTACTGAAACTCAATGTTGTCTGGACTCCCCACTTGTGCAATCAAATTTCTGCAGTCCATCTGGTGTTCAACCTTCCCAAGTTCTCCCATGTCAACCCGCTCGTCCGCACACTCCACTGGCTTCCAGTCGAAGCTCGCATCCACTAGAAGACCATGGTGCTTACCTACGGAGCAGCAAGACGAACTGCCCCTCCCTACCTTCAGCCTCTTCTCAAACCTTACACCCCAACCTGAGCCACCTCTGGTCTTTTGGCCCTCTCACCCCTTCGAGAGGGCAGCTCCCGCTCAGCCCAGTCAAAGGTATTCTCTGCCCCCCCCCTCCCCCTTACTAGCACTCACTTTGCAAATAGCTACTTTGAGGCAATTTGTACTTACTATGACTGAGATATGGAGTTGACCCACCTGAATTAAATAACCTGGATCAGAGTGTCTTCTAAATTACAAAAATGTCAATTTAAATGTAAAGTGACTAGGCAACAGGATAGATAATAGACTGAGCTGTAGCAGCAGCATATGTGGTGCAGTAGCAGCAGTGTGTGTGTGTGTGTGTCTGTTGCATCAGGATGCATGTGTGTGCATGCGTTTGGGTGTGTGTGTGGGCGTATGTAGTGTGTGTGTTAGGGTGTAAGTATATGTGAGTGTGTGCATAGAGTCAGTGCAAGAGATTCAATAAAAAAGGGTCAATGCAGGTAGTCAATGTAGCCATTTGATTAGCTATTTAGCAGTCTTGTTTAGAGGTCTTATGCCTTGGGGCTAGAAGTAGGTTTAAGTCTTCAATGATAAATGGTTATTTTATTTTCATGACAGTCTTCATGCATATCCGTCGGTTATACGGTAATTGTGCCAGCCCTACAAAAATATAACACCTACTTGACTGTAGTGTAATATGCATGCTGTCTGGGTGTGAAGCCCTGTAGACTGTGAATGCACAGCAGCAGTGGAGCTTTTGGCCTGTGAGCAGTGGGCTCCACAGCCCACAAAAAGCACACTGCCTGCCTGGCTCAGTGACCCAGTCATCCGTGGCCAAACAGGACAATAAACACATCAAGCCATAAGGCCACTTACGGCCAGTCATGAATGAGAATGCTATGGAGCGAATAAATGTTCAAAGCCTCCTCATCTGCCACTATTAAACTGGCCTGTGACTGTGAATCAAACACATACCCCCCTCCGTGACGTCAGTTAGTCAAACATTGCTGACTGGCTTTCACCACTATCCAGACCTAGACTGCCGCCTGTGAGCTGTACCTCTCCACACCCCCCTCCCTCTCGCCTCCTCAGCCCCCCTCTGTGTGACAGAGCAGGGGCTCATTTTAGGTCACACACGGAAATAACATTTCAGCATGGATGAACCTCAAGGCACAAATTATGTTCCTATGGCAGTCACTGCTTGAGTCATATTCTAATACTGGAGTTCAGTGTGGTTATGAAACCTTATGATTATCATATAATGATGTCATGATATAAAGGACCTGCTGTCATACACTGAGTGCACAAACCATTATGAACATGAAAGACTGACCAAGTGAATCCAGGTGAAAATTGTTGTCCCTTGATGTAACTTATTTAAATCCATTTCAATCAGTGTAGATGAAGGGAAAGAGACAGGTTAAAGGAGGATTTTTAAGCCTTGAGACAATTGAGACATGGATTGTGTATGTGTCCCATTCAGAGGGTGAATGGGCGAGACAAAAGATTTAAGTGCCTTTGAACTGGGTATGATAGTAGGTGCCGGTTTGTGTCAAGAACTGCAACGCTGCTGGGTTTTTCACGCTCAACAGTTTCCCGTGTGTATTAAGAATGGTCCACCACCCAAAGGACATCCAGCCAACTTGACACAACTGTAGGAGGCATTGGAATCAACATGGGCCACATCCCCGTGGAATGCTTTCAACACCTTGTAAAGTCCATGCCCTGATGAATTTAGGCTGTACTGAGGGCAAAACGGGGTGCAACTCAATATTAGGAAGGTGTTCCTAATGTTTGGTATGCTCAGTGTATATTCCCTTGTTTTGATGCTGAAAAATCAACTTTTGCAAAATGGAGTACTTTCAAAGTGTCCTGTGGTGAAGATAACCCTTCTTCCCTGTTCCAGAGACCTGGACTGTCTGGGGGGAAAGAACCGTGCGTCAGTAGCCCTGCCCATCGAGGAGGTCCTCCAGACCCTCAATGACCTCATCACCTACTTCCAGGTGCCTAATGCTGAGCTGGAGCACGAGGAGAAACAGATCATGCTGCGCTCTCTCAAGAACCGACAGAACCTCTTCAAACAGGAAGTGAGTTCATCCACACATGAAGTGCCGCGTCACAATCCTGCCTGACGGTTGCTTGGCAGCAGAGGACAATAGAAGTCCAAAGTCAGGGGTTTCAATTGTGATTAAGGCAATTTTAGTAAGTGGTCATTGCAGGAGCCGGGCTTAAATGCAGTGTTGCCAAGACACGCTGTTTTTAAAGGCTAAATCAATGGATTCTTGGTACAGTATTTCAATGCCATATTGTATTTCAGAGCATTGCTTTTCAACTGTCAGCAGTTTTGTTCTGAGTTTTTCTGTGGTGACAACAATGGAGTGGAGCCTTTTGATAAGCCTCTCGGCCCAAAATTGTTCTCATCAATTATAAAATGTCAGCTGCCTTCCCTTGTGCCTGTGATGTTAAATACACAACGTTAACTACTTTCCTTAACTGAAACAAAAGCTGTTGCTGTGGATTTAAATTTCCCCAGTTGTTCACTTTGTCTCCAAGCAATAAGTTGATGACAGGAATTTATGTAAAATAGCTGTGTGCAGTGTTTATGTAATGTTTACATAATTGGTATAACCATACACAATACTGTTTCCGGCATACACCGATCCTGCCCTTGGAATGCTTCAATAACCCATCTATATCCCAGCCTACACACTTCTCTATAATTGTATTAATATCCCAAAATTGCTCTTTTCCACCCCGCTCTCCCATACAATACAGTTGTAAGGTCAATTTTTCATTGTTGACAGCTGATAGGCTTTTCATGGAGTTATAAATCACCTGCAATTTTCCTTTCTCACAGCTGGGCATGCTGCTTAGCATACCTGATCGCTATTACCATCCTAGATTAATCATCCAGGCATGAAGGCATGGGAGAGACTAGGAGCAGGTTAATTGAGGACACATGATGATGATGATGTCAGAGTAATGATGGGTGTGTCTTTGTTTCAGGGCATGCTGACTCTGGTGTCCTGCTGCATCGACCGTCTCAACGTGTACAACAGTGCAGCCCACTTTGGGGAGTGTGCCGGGGAAGAGGCTGGGGCTTCCTGGAAGGACATCCTCAACCTGCTCTATGAGCTGCTAGGTGAGAGAGACAATAGAGTCCTCCAAAGAGTATTATACACAAGTCATCACGCCAATATAGTTACAATCACATAAAGTGTCATAGTAAAAAAGTTAAACACAACAGTAGACAAAGACAGAACAACCTGTCTGCTCCTTGTTTGTTACACACACACACACACACACACACACACACACACACACACACACACACACACACACACACACACTTCACAGTAATCAATCATTGTTGCCTGCCACGAAAGCCCTGGCGTTCTCCGAGTCCCAGTACTGCTCTTACCAACCACAGGCCTGCGTCTCACTGCTGCCGTGGGTTTATTTGTCTCAGCTGAGCTGGCATTTACAGAGCCGTTTATGGTCCTCTAGGCACTCTAAGGTGGTGTTTCCCCATCTTACACGCCTGTCTGTGAGGACGCCTCAGTTAGGGCAGGCACAATTACTGTATAACTGTGTAACCGACAGGTATGGATGATGACCGTCATGAAAATAAAATAACAGTCATAACCGTAAAAAAATGATATACAGTACTAGGCAAAAGTTTGGACAAACCTACTCATTCAAGGGTTTTTCTTTATTTTTACTAACGTCAAAACTATGGAATCATGTATTAACCAAAAGAGTGGTGAACAAATCAAAATATATTTTATATTTGAGTTTCTTCAAATAGCCACCCTTTGCGATGACAGCTTTGCACATTCTTGGCATTCTCTCAACCAGCTTCACCTGGAATGTTTTTCCAACAGTCTTGAAGAAGTTCCCACATATGCTGAGCACTTGTTGGCTGCTTTTCCTTCACTCTGCGTTCCGACTCATCCCAAACCATCTCAATTTGGTTGAGGTCAGGGGATTGTTGAGGCCAGGTAATCTGATGCAGCACTCCATCACTCTCCTTCTTGGTAAAATAGCCCTTACACAGCCTGGAAGTGTGTTGGGTCATTGTCCTGTTGAAAAACAAATGATAGTCCCACTAAGCCCAATGCAGATGGGATGGCGTATCGCTGCAGAATGCTGTGGTAGCCATGCTGGTTAAATGTGCCTTGAATTCTAAATAAATCACTGATAAATAAATAAATCACTGACAGTGTCACCAGCAAAGCACCCCCACACCATAACACCACCTCCTCCATGTTTTACGTTGAAAAATACACATGCAGAAATCATCTGTTCACCCACACCGCGTCTCACAAAGACACGGCCGTTGGAACCCAAAATCTCCAATTTGGACTCCAAACCAAAGGACACATTTCCACTGGTCTAATGTCCATTGCTCGTGTTTCTTGGCCCAAGCAAGTCTCTTCTGTCACGTATGCTCTCTCTCCGGTGCTTTAGGTCGTCATGCTCCCACGCCTCAGCTGGATCGACACGTTCCTGCGCTTTAGCAGAGGTGACCGGTCCGCTCCTGATCCCTGGGATCGTCATCCTGGTCGGCGTCCTGCGGCTGGAACCGCGCGTCGGGGAGGGGGTACTGTCACGTGTGCTCCCTCGCCGGCCTCTAGATCACCAGGCTGCTCGTTAGGGCGCACACCTGTCACCAGCGTTACGCGCAACTGGTCTCCATCACCTCTTTGATTACCTGCCCTTTATATGTCACTCCCTTTGGTTTCTTCCTCAGTCGTCATTGTTCCTGTTTCATGTCAGTGCGCTGTTTGTGTTTCTTGTTTTGTTAATTAATTAATTAAATGTATTCACTCCCTGAACTTGCTTCCTGACTCTCAGCGTACATCGTTACATCTTCTTCTTATTGGTGTCCTTTAGTAATGGTTTCTTTGCAGCAATTTGACCATGAAGGCCTGATTCACACAGTCTCCTCTGAACAGTTGATTTTGAGATTTGTCTGTTACTTGAACTCTGTGAAGCATTTATTTGGGCTGCAATTTCTGAGGCTGGTAACTCTAATGAACTTTTCCTCTGCAGCAGAGGTAACTCTGGGTCTTCCTTTCCTGTGGCGTTCCTCATGAGAGCCAGTTTCATCATAGCGCTTGATGGTTTTTGCGACTGCACTTGAAGAAACTTTCAAAGTTCTTGAAATTTTCCGTATTGACTGACCTTCATGTCTTAAAGTAATGATGGACTGTCATTTCTATTTGCTTATTTGAGCTGTTCTTGCCATAATATGGACTTGGTATTTTACCAAATAGGGCTATCTTCTGTATACCACCCCTACCTTGTCACAACACAACTGATTGGCTCAAACGCATTAAGAAGGAAATAACTTCCACAAATTAACTTTTAACAAGGCACACCTGTTCATTGAAATGAATTCCAGGTGACTACCGCATGAAGCTGGTTGAGAGAATGTCAAGAGTGTGAAAAGCTGTCATCAAGGCAAAGGGTGGCTATTTGCAGAATCTCAAATATATATTTTGATTTGTTCACCACTTTTTTTGGTTACTACATGATTCCATATGTGTTATTTCGTAGTTTTGATGCCTTCACTATTATTCTACAATGTAAAAATAAAGAAACCCTTGAATGAGTAGTTGTTCTAAAACTTTTGACTGGTGGGGTGTGTGTGTGTATGCATGTATGTACAGTGGGGAGAATAAGTATTTGATACACTGCCGATTTTGCAGGTTTTTCTACTTACAAAGCATGTAGAGGTCTGTAATTTTTATCATAGGTACACTTCAACTGTGAGAGCCGGAATCTAAAACAAAAATCCAGAAAATCACATTGTATGATTTTTAAGTAATTCATTTGCATTTTATTGCATGACATAAGTATTTGATCACCTACCAACCAGTAAGAATTACGGCTCTCACAGACCTGTTCTCCACTCATTACCTGTATTAACTGCACCTGTTTGAACTTGTTACCTGTATAAAAGACACCTGTCCTGTCACGTTCCTGACCTGTTTTCTGTTGTTTTGGTATGTGTTTAGTTGGTCAGGGCGTGAGTTGGGGTGGGTAGTCTATGTTATGTGTTTTCTATGTTGGGTTAAGGTGTTGCCTGATATGGTTCTCAATTAGAGGCAGGTGTTTGACGTTTCCTCTGATTGAGAACCATATTAAGGTAGGCTGTTCTCACTGTTTGTTTGTGGGTGATTGTTCCTGTGTCTGTGTATACCACATGGGACTGTTTCGTTTGTTCGTTCGTTTAGGTCGTCTGTTCCTGTTCGTGCGTTCTTCGTCTATATGTAAGTTCGTTTGTTTCAGGTCTGTTGACTTCGTTTATTGTTTTGTAGTTTGTTCTAGTGTTCATTAGTGTTTCGTCTTTCATTTAATAAATCAGTATGTATTCATCACCCGCTGCGCCTTGGTCTGTTCATTCACCACAAGACGAACGTTACATGTCCACACACTCAATCAAACAGACTCCAACCTCTCCACAATGGCCAAGACCAGAGAGCTGTGTAAGGACATCAGGGATAAAATTGTAGACCTGCACATGGCTGGGATGGGCTACAGGACAATAGGCAAGCAGCTTTGTGAGAAGGCAACAACTGTTGGCACATTTATTAGAAAATGGAAGAAGTTCAAGATGACGGTCAATCACCCTCGGTCTGGGGCTCCATGCAAGATCTCACCTCGTGGGGCATCAATGATCATGAGGAAGGTGAGGGAACAGCCCAGAACTACACGGCAGGACCTGGTCAATGACCTGAAGAGAGCTGGGACCACAGTCTCAAAGAAATCCATTAGTAACACACTACACCGTCATGGATTAAAATCCTGCAGCGCACGCAAGGTCCCCCTGCTCAAGCCAGCGTATGTCCAGGCCTGTCTGAAGTTTGCCAATGACCATCTGGATGATCCAGAGGGGGAATGGGAGAAGGTCATGTGGTTTGATGAGACAAAAATTGAGCCTTTTGGTCTAAACTCCACTCGCCGTGTTTGGAGGAAGAAGAAGGATGAGTACAACCCCAAGAACACCATCCCAACCGTGAAGCATGGAGATGGAAACATCATTCTTTGGGGATGCTTTTCTGCAAAGGGGACAGGACGACTGCACCGTATTGAGGGGAGGATGGATGGATGGGGCCATGTATCGCGAGATCTTGGCCAACAACCTCCTTCCCTCAGTAAGAGCATTGAAGATGGGTCGTGGCTGGGTCTTCCAGCATGACAACGACCTGAAACACACAGCCAGGGCAACTAAGGAGTGGCTCCGTAAGAAGACTCTCAAGGTCCTGGAGTGGCCTAGCCAGTCTCCAGACCTGAACCCAATAGAAAATCTTTGGAGGGAGCTGAAAGTCCGTATTGCCCAGCGACAGTCCCGAAACCTGAAGGATCTGGAGAAGGTCTGTATGGAGGAGTGGGCCAAAATCCCTGCTGCAGTGTGTGCAAACCTGGTCAAGAACTACAGGAAACGTATGATCTCTGTAATTGCAAACAAAGGTTTCTGTACCAAATATTAAGTTCTGCTTTTCTGATGTATCAAATACTTATGTCATGCAATAAAATGCAAATGAATTACTTAAAAATCATACAATGTGATTTTCTGGATTTTTGTTTTAGATTCCGTCTCTCACAGTTGAAGTGTACCTATGATAAAAAAAAAATATATATATATATATATATATATGTGTGTGTGTGTATATATTTTGTGTGTGTGTGTGGAACGAACAGCTGACTGAAGAAGGGACGGCCGGGCGTTCGTGCGGTTGAGTCCGTTTCTTAGGTAACATGGACTCTTAACGTGATGAAACTTTTTGCTCCTTGTTGAAACAAACGAGGTGTAATAGCAAATGAGTCTTTGGTTGCCTAGACAATGCCCCCCTCCCTGCAGCAGCACACATAGAATGAATAGAACGGGCTTGGAACCTCTAACCCTGGCAATGTGACTGGTGAACTCGTGGGTGAACTCACAGTGGATGCCTGCTATTGTGATGCAAATATTTTCCATGGTAGTGTAGAATGTTCGTTCCAATGATGTCAAAGGGGAATGATGTGGCTCATACAATGGAATGTATTTTTTGTAATTCCAGTTGAGTTGAATCAACAAATCACACCACATACTGACACATCCTGCTTTTTCTTCCTGCTTTTTCTTCCTGCTTTGCCCCCTGCAATGGCCGTCAGTCCACCCATTTTGCCAGTGGTGCCCAACTCCAGTCTTCGAGTACCCTCAACTGTACACATTTTTATTGTAGACCGGACAAACACCTGAAATGGTCCCTTCACAATGACAGAAGGCGTGTGTTATGTTATTGTATTGGCTAGATATTGCTGCATTGTTGGAGCTAGAAACATAAGCGTTTCGCTGCACCTGCGATAACGTCTGCAAACTATGTACACCACCAATAAACTTTACCGTCATGACCTTCACAGCCCTAGCCTCAGTACACATGTACTCTAGTACCACACACACACTCACAAACACACACATACGTACTGTACGCACATGCACACACACACATATGCATTCATGCTACACACACATCACAATTGCTGCTACCAGATTCTTATTTACTATTGTTAATACTGTACAATTTAAACACTTGCCCCCCAATCCCCCGTTCCCTGATACATGTGTAAATATTGGACAATAACTTGTGCCTTCCTGTATTTTACTTATGCTAAAATGTTTATTATATTCTACTGAGCCATTTACTTTATGTTCGTGTTCTTATCTTTTATTATTTATTTTAGTTGTTTGCGTTGTCGAGAAGGAAGCTGCAAGTAAGCGTTTGGTTGGACGGTGTATATCATGTGTATCTTGCACATACGACTAATAAAACTTGAACACACACACACACCTACAAACAGGGGCTGGAGCTTCGTGCAGGGGCTGGAAGTGGATAAGGATAGCATGCAGATTTCACATCTGTGTGAAGTGCTTCCAGGGCCTCTACCCAACATCTCCCCCAGCATGTCTACAACACGCTCCCAGCCAAGCTGGACTGCCCATGATCACCAGATGGTCACCACTTTTCCCCATATCCTTGAGTTAGGCCACAAATTGTTCGAATACGGTCTTTCAGGGTGGGAAAAACCAGTCCAATCTTACATGTCAGTTGTACATTATAGGCATTCCCTCTTGGTAGTAGGAGCATGTCTCCCGCTCAGAAGCTTCCCAGTTCTAGTGTCCGTATCATTGTCTGAGCCCTTCACAGCGTGTTTACATGGTGCTTTCTCCTCATGGGGAGCATTAATGTGCAGACCACGTCCCCCCTCTCATACCCCCTCTTCCACACACCTGCACCAGCTAAATGGATTTGCAAGCTAGGCCTCCTCTCCTCTGTCTATGCCAGGTGACCCTGTCATTTTTGGCTGGGACGACTCTCCTTTCCTGTCCCCCTGATGTCACGCCCTTCCTTTATACGCCGCAGCTTAATTAATATGCATAAAGGCTTTGAAGAAGAACACTACTCTTTCCTTGGCATGGAGTGTGGTTTAATGTGTGCATTTTGTGTGACGTTGTTCTTGTTGTATAAGATGTAAGGTTTGACAGTGTTGTTGGCTGTAGGTCAAAGACAAGCAATTTGAATTATCCTCTTCATAACTAGCAAAGATTATATGTAACCTGTCTTCTTCCCTTGACATGGGTGTCATTGTTTGTTGCGGAAGATGTGCAGTGTTTTTCTATAGGAGCTATGTTTTTGCTGTACTGTAGGTCAAAGATAAGCAATTTGCATTATCCTCTTCAAACTTGCCAACTGGATATGTATCGTGTCTGTAATGTGTCTCCTCCCCTTGACCTGTGACCTTGTCCATGTGTCCTGTAGCGGCGCTGATCCGAGGCAACAGGAACAACTGCACCCAGTTCTCCAACAACCTGGACTGGCTGGTCAGCAAGCTGGAGAGACTGGAGTCCTCCTCAGGTACCATGATAACGCCATGACACGTGTTTAAATGATAACACGATACCACCATGACACTTGTTTAAATGATAACATGATACCACCATGACACGTGTTTACATGATAACATGATACCACCATGACACTTGTTTAAATGATAACACGATACCACCATGACACTTGTTTAAATGATAACATGATACCACCATGACACGTGTTTACATGATAACATGATACCACCATGACACGTGTTTACATGATAACATGATACCACCATGACACTTGTTTAAATGATAACACGATACCACCATGACACTTGTTTAAATGATAACATGATACCACCATGACACGTGTTTACATGATAACATGATACCACCATGACACTTGTTTAAATGATAACATGATACCACCATGACACGTGTTTAAATGATAACATGATACCACCATGACACGTGTTTAAATGATAACACGATACCACCATGACACGTGTTTAAATGATAACATGATACCACCATGACACGTGTTTAAATGATAACATGATACCACCATGACACGTGTTTAAATGGTAACATGATACCACCATGACACGTGTTTAAATGATAACATGATACCACCATGACACGTGTTTAAATGATAACATGATACCATTATGCCACGTGTTTACATGATACCATGATACCACCATGACACGTGTTTAAATGATAACATGATACCATTATGACACGTGTTTACATGATAACATGATACCACCATGACACGTGTTTAAATGATAACATGATACCATTATGACACGTGTTTACATGATAACATGATACCACCATGACACGTGTTTAAATGATAACATGATACCACCATGACACGTGTTTAAATGATAACATGATACCACCATGACACGTGTTTATGAGGACCACAATAGAAATAAGCCCCAAGGCTTTATTGTGTTTTTATCCCTGCTAATCTTTTATGTATGTAAAGTCTCCGGGCTGGAGCAGCCTACTTCTTTTTTCATTATCGATTCAGTCAATCAATCAATAAAGCTTTGTGTGACCTTGTCCTACCTCTCCTCAACCTGCATGCTGTCTGCACATGGTTTAAAAGGTGATGTGGAGTTGGATTACACTGTTGTAAACCCCAGACCTGGTGTTTAGAGTCCTGGATGGCTTTAGTAATGCCTGGCCATGTATCGTCATACCCTCTTCTTGTGCTCAAGAGCATGCGTTTGCGAAATTACCTTTTGTGTCTTGTTCCCTTGTCCTCTGTGGCCGTTAATTGATGATTTGCCACGGCAGGCATACTGGAGGTTCTCCACTGCATTCTAATTGAGAGCCCGGAGGCTCTAAATATCATCCAGAGAGGACATATCAAGTCCATCATCTCCCTGCTCTACAAACATGGACGCAACCACAAGGTGAGCTGAAACCGGAGGAGGAGCTGTATCAAATATATCAGCAGGATCAAGTGAATATACTGGAACTACATAGTTTTTGTTTTGATACTATTTATCCATCACAAGAGCTTGACCACAGTTTCTTATAAAGCACAGTAATTCACAGATGAGCCTGCATTTTATTAGTACCCCCAGTGCTGACAGGGCTGCAGAGAGTTGATGAGTTCTTGTTGGGGCTGGGCATTTGACTGTAATGTGTATAGGCATTGTGTATCAATATGTTTACATTGAAATAAGCACTCCAGCGGGGCTGCCATCTCCTTTGTCATAAATCACAGTGGTTGTATCATTTGGCTGTAGCCGGTCATAAAGCCGCTGATAATAAAGCGCAGGTCTTGGCCTGGCTCCCTTGGCTGCCGTTCTTTGCCCATTTAATTATTCTGCTTTGTAAAGCTAGGATGGGCCCACATGCATCAAAATGATATTACTGGATGTGGTTTCTGCTGATTAGCATCTCTCAGTAATTATGACTGGCTGCATTAAAGAGCGGCTGGACTCACCGATTCCGCATTTTTTTCTACTGCTCATTAAGAAAAATTTGATTTGAGTCTTGGGGGTGTGGTTTGATGTGGGTGTGTTATGTTTGCTTTATTGTACCCTGGAAGTTATTGTTGTTTATCCCTCTTGAGGCACGGTAGCAACAACATAGACAGTACCACTTCCTCAAAATAGTCATCATTAATCTAAGATAAACACAAGATGCTCGTGAATTGATTCTGATTTTTGGAATATTGACAAGTGGCAGTTGGGATGCAAGTGCACATAGTCTCAATTCTCCTTTTGCCCAAAACAGTGGCATACTTGAGTGATCCCTATCAAGATCACCGCAGCTCTTTGTCTGTGCATGACAATTCTCTTTAGGTGTTACAAATCCGTGTTTCTGAGCAAGTGGTCATAATGGTAGTACAAGTAAGTCGTGACGACCTCAGTTACACAAATCTTGCAAAACTCAGTTTTGGAATGTACTGACTTTATGACCAAAATTATCCTACTTATGCCTTTTAGTCAATTTTGACACTAGAATAACTGTTTCTGACTAATACCATGCCACATACTGTGGAAAGCTTTCTAACTGTCACGATCGTCTTTGGGTGAGAGAGAGGACCAAGGCGCAGCGCGTGAAAAATACATCTTCTTTTTATTATAAGAAGGAAAACGAAACAAAACAACAAACAGACGACCGTGAAGCTATAAATACAGATAGTGCTGACACAAACACTACACATAGACAATTACCCACAAAACAGCTAAAGCCTATGGTTGCCTTAAATATGGCTCCCAATCAGAGATAACAATAACCAGCTGTCTCTAATTGAGACCCAATTCAGGCAACCATAGACTTTCCTAGACACCTACACTGAACACTAAACCATCTACTCTACTAAACCCCCTAAACCATACAACACCCTAGACAATACAAAAACACACAAACTTCCCCATGTCACACCCTGACCTAACTAAAATAATAATGAAAACAAAGATAACTAAGGCCAGGGTGTGACATAACCCCCCCCTTAAGGTGCGAACTCCGGGCGCACCAGCATAAAGTCTAGGGGAGGGTCTGGGTGGGCGTCTGTCCACGGTGGCGGCACTGGTCGTGGTCCCCACCCCACCATAGTCACTACCCGCTTTCTTAACCCCACTGGAATAAGGGGCAGCACCGGACTAAGTGGCAGCACCGGACTAAGGGGCAGCACCGGACTAAGGGGCAGCACCAGGATAAGGGGCAGCACCAGGATAAGGGGCAGCACCAGGATAAGGGGCAGCACCAGGATAAGGGGCAGCACCAGGATAAGGGGCAGCACCAGGATAAGGGGCAGCTCCGGACTGAGGGACGGCAGCTCCGGACTGAAGGACAGCACCGGACTGAAGGGCAGCACCGGACTGAATGGCGGATCCTGGCTGGCTGGCTCTGGCGGATCCTGGCTGGCTGGCGGATCCTGGCTGGCTGGCTCTGGCGGATCCTGGCTGGACGGCTCTGGCGGATCCTGGCTGGACGGCTCTGGCGGATCCTGGCTGGACGGCTCTGGCGGATCCTGGCTGGACGGCTCTGGCGGATCCTGGCTGGACGGCTCATGGCTGGCTGACGGATCTGGCTGCTCATGGCTGGCTGACGGATCTGGCTGCTCATGGCTGGCTGACGGATCTGGCTGCTCATGGCTGGCTGACGGATCTGGCTGCTCATGGCTGGCTGACGGATCTGGCTGCTCATGGCTGGCTGACGGATCTGGCTGCTCATGGCTGGCTGACGGATCTGGCTGCTCATGGCTGGCTGACGGCTCTGGCAGATCCTGTCTGGTTGGCGGCTCTGGCGGATCCTGTCTGGTTGGCGGCTCTGGCGGATCCTGTCTGGTTGGCGGCTCTGGCAGATCCTGTCTGGTTGGCGGCTCTGGTAGATCCTGTCTGGTTGGCGACTCTGGCAGATCCTGTCTGGTTGGCGGCTCTGGCAGATCCTGACTGACGAATGGCTCTAGCGGCTCCTGACTGACTAACGGCTCTGACGGCTCGGGACAGACGGGCGGCTCTAATGGCTCGGGACAGACGGATGGCTCAGACGGCACTGGGGAGACGGATGGCTCAGATGGCGCTGGGGAGACGGATGGCTCAGATGGCGCTGGGGAGACGGATGGCTCAGATGGCGCTGTGGAGACGGATGGCTCAGATGGCACTGGGCAGACGGATGGCTCAGATGGCACTGGGCAGATGGATGGCTCTGGCCGGATGAGGCGCACTGTAGGCCTGGTGCGTGGTGCCGGAACTGGAGTCACCGGGCTAAGGACACGCACCTTCAGGCTAGTGCGGGGAGAAGGAACAGGGCATACTGGACCCTGGGAGCGCACATTAGGCCTAGTGCGTGGTGCCGGAACTGGTGGTACCGGACTGGGGACATGCATCTCAGGGCTAGTGCGGGGAGCAGCAACAGGACGCACAGGACTCTGGGGACACACAGGAGGCTTGGTGCGTGGTTTAGGCACTGGTGGTAAAGGGCTGGAGACACGCACCATAGGGCTAGTGCGTGGAGGAGGCACTGGTGGTACTGGACTGGGGCGGGGAGGTAGCGCCGGAAATACCGGACCGTGCAGGCGTACTGGTTCCCTTGAACACCGAGCCTGCCCAACCTTACCTGGTTGAATGCTCCCCGTCGCCCGACCAGTGCGGGGAGGTGGAATAACCCGCACCGGGCTATGTAGGCGAACCGGGGACACCATGCGTAAGGCTGGTGCCATGTATGCCGGCCCGAGGAGACGCACTGGAGACCAGACGCGTTGAGCCGGCATCATGGCACCTGGCTCAATGCCCAATCTAGCCCTACCAGTGCGGGGAGGTGGAATAACCCGCACCGGGCTATGAACACGTACAGGAGACACCGTGCGCTCTATTGCGTAACACGGTGTCCGCCCGTACTCCCGCTCTCCACGGTTAGCCTGGGAAGTGGGCGCAGGTCTCCTACCTGCCCTCGGCCCACTACCTCTTAGCCCCCCCCCCAAGAAAGTTTTGGGTAGTACTCGCGGGCTTCCAGCCTTGCCTCCGTGCTGCCTCCTCATATCGCCTCCTCTCGGCTTTCGCTGCCTCCAGCTCTTCACGAGGGAGGCGATATTCTCCCGGTTGTGCCCAAGGTCCCTTTCCATCTAATATCTCCTCCCATGTCCATGAATCCTTGATCCTGTTGCCGCTTGTCACGCTGCTTGATCCGGGTTTGGTGGGTAATTCTGTCACGATCGTCTTTGGGTGAGAGAGAGGGCCAAGGCGCAGCGCGTGAAAAATACATCTTCTTTTTATTATAAGGAAAACGAAACAAAACAACAAACAGACGACCGTGAAGCTATAAATACAGATAGTGCTGACACAAACACTACACATAGACAATTACCCACAAAACAGCTAAAGCCTATGGTTGCCTTAAATATGGCTCCCAATCAGAGACAACAATAACCAGCTGTCTCTAATTGAGACCCAATTCAGGCAACCATAGACTTTCCTAGACACCTACACTGAACACTAAACCATCTACTCTACTAAACCCCCTAAACCATACAACACCCTAGACAATACAAAAACACACAAACTTCCCCATGTCACACCCTGACCTAACTAAAATAATAATGAAAACAAAGATAACTAAGGCCAGGGTGTGACACTAACAGACAAGTTGTTATTTAATAGCTAAAGGTAATTCTCTCTCTCTCTCTCTCTCTCTCTCTCTCTCTCTCTCTCTCTCTCTCTCTCTCTCTCTCTCTCTCTCTCTCTCTCTCTCTGCAGATTTTGGATGTTCTCTGTTCCCTGTGTGTGTGTAATGGGGTGGCAGTACGAGCCAATCAGAACCTCATCTGCGATCACCTGCTCCCCAAAAGAGATCTGCTTCTACAGACCCGATTGGTCAATGATGTTCAAAGGTAAAAAGCCATCCAATCCCAGCCCAGTGTAATTAGATTAAGGCGCTACTGGTTGTAAAGTATGAGTGATATATATATACAGTGGGGAGAACAAGTATTTGATACACTGCCGATTTTGCAGGTTTTCCTACTTACAAAGCATGTAGAGGTCTGTAATTTTTATCATAGGTACACTTCAACTGTGCGAGACGGAATCTAAAACAAAAATCCAGAAAATCACATTGTATGATTTTTAAGTAATTTGCATTTTATTGCATGACATAAGTATTTGAACACCTACCAACCAGTAAGAATTCCGGCTCTCACAGACCTGTTAGTTTTTCTTTAAGAAGCCCTCCTGTTCTCCACTCATTACCTGTATTAACTGCACCTGTTTGAACTCGTTACCTGTATAAAAGACACCTGTCCACACACTCAATCAAACAGACTCCAACCTCTCCACAATGGCCAAGACCAGAGAGCTGTGTAAGGACATCAGGGATAAAATTGTAGACCTGCACAAGGCTGGGATGGGCTACAGGACAATAGGCAAGCAGCTTGGCGAGAAGGCAACAAATGTTGGCGCAATTATTAGAAAATGGAAGAAGTTCAAGATGATGGTCAATCGGTCTGGGGCTCCATGCAAGATCTCACCTCGTGGGGCATCAATGATCATGAGGAAGGTGAGGGATCAGCCCAGAACTACACGGCAGGACCTGGTCAATGACCTGAAGAGAGCTGGGACCACAGTCTCAAAGAAAACCATTAGTAACACACTACGCCGTCATGGATTAAAATCCTGCAGCGCACGCAAGGTCCCCCTGCTCAAGCCAGCGCATGTCCAGGCCCGTCTGAAGTTTGCCAATGACCATCTGGATGATCCAGAGGAGGAATGGGAGAAGGTCATGTGGTCTGATGAGACAAAAATAGAGCTTTTTGGTCTAAACTCCACTCGCCGTGTTTGGAGGAAGAAGAAGGATGAGTACAACCCCAAGAACACCATCCCAACCGTGAAGCATGGAGGTGGAAACATCATTCTTTGGGGATGCTTTTCTGCAAAGGGGACAGGACGACTGCACCGTATTGAGGGGAGGATGGATGGATGGGGCCATGTATCGCGAGATCTTGGCCAACAACCTCCTTCCCTCAGTAAGAGCATTGAAGATGGTTCGTGGCTGGGTCTTCCAGCATGACAACGACCCGAAACACACAGCCAGGGCAACTAAGGAGTGGCTCCGTAAGAAGCATCTCAAGGTCCTGGAGTGGCCTAGCCAGTCTCCAGACCTGAACCCAATAGAAAATGTTTGGAGGGAGCTGAAAGTACGTATTGCCCAGCAACAGCCCCGAAACCTGAAGGATCTGGAGAAGGCCTGTATGGAGGAGTGGGCCAAAATCCCTGCTGCAGTGTGTGCAAACCTGGTCAAGAACTACAGGAAACGTATGATCTCTGTAATTGCAAACAAAGGTTTCTGTACCAAATATTAAGTTCTGCTTTTCTGATGTATCAAATACTTATGTCATGCAATAAAATGCAAATTAATTACTTAAAAATCATACAATGTGATTTTCTGGATTTTTGTTTTAGATTCTGTCTCTCACAGTTGAAGTGTACCTATGATAAAAATTACAGACCTCTACATGCTTTGTAAGTAGGAAAACCTGCAAAATCGGCAGTGTATCAAATACTTGTTCTCCCCACTGTATATATAGTGTTGGATATCCTTTTCATTGCTGTGTTTGTTTGATTAGATTGTGCAAGGTGAAGGTGCATATAACAACATCGATCACAGTTACCGGTATGTGACTAAGCCCTAATCCGTGTCTCTAATCTTTGGCAGCATGAGGCCCAACATTTACCTGGGAATGAGTGAAGGCTCGGCCCAGTATAAGAAGTGGTACTACGAGCTGATGATTGATCAGGTGGACCACTTCTTGACCAGCGATCCCTCTCACCTGCGTGTGGGCTGGGCCACCAACAAGGGTTACGCCCCTTACCCAGGTGGAGGGGAGGGTTGGGGGGGCAACGGGGTGGGGGATGACCTCTACTCTTATGGCTTTGACGGACTTCATCTCTGGTCAGGTCAGTTTTTTTCCATCTGAGTCTCAAGCACATTAAGTCACCTGCTTCATAAATGATGAGAAGTCACCCAGATTGTGTCTAGACAGTGTGTGTCCTGCAGGGCAAATATCTCTGCCCACTGTGTGTGCGTGTGCATGCATGTGTGTGTCTTGCAGGTCATATTTCTGTGCTGAGTCTGTGGTTTATTGCAGGTCGTATCTCCCGGGCGGTGGCTTCTATTAACCAACACATCCTGACCTCTGAGGATGTGGTGAGCTGTTGTCTGGACCTGGGAGCCCCCAGCATCTCCTTTAGGATCAATGGACAGCCCGTACAGGGCATGTTCGAGAACTTCAACATCGATGGACTCTTCTTCCCTGTTGTCAGCTTTTCCGCTGGGGTCAAGTATGTGTTTGTCTTACACACACACACCTGCCGTTTTATATGAATGAACACGTATACACACATACAGGGCCCGCTCCTCAAATTGCTTTCTATTCTCCCTCTAGTTTGCACAAAACTCCATCTAATCCATTCCTCTATAGTTTCCTCTAAATATGAATCCTTAAGGGCTCGGCATACATCTTACTCACTTGTGTTGCCATGTCAACTTCAAATGATGTGACTGACATGTCTGAAAAATGAAATTTCAGGCTCCAGGAAGCTTTCCAGGATTTCATGACCGACCCTGTTTTCTACAGCAAAATGGCATTTTACTATTCTGGACCACTGTCCGAGACATGACGCTTGACAGCTCAAAATATTTCAGTTCACATCAAATTCCATAATGGCCTGCAAGCTACACTGTATCTCAATTACCACAATAACATTTTCAGAAGAATTATACAAAATTATACAGCATTATACAAAATTAACAGGAACTCATAATTATAGGAATTCTGTCAGCGTTATTCTGCATTTTGTCTGTCTGTATGATGCAGGCCACATCATATATTGTAAACAAACCCTGTGGGGTGTGAACATTTCCTGTCCTCTGTGCAGCGGGGCATGCTACGCAACGGCACACACTTGTTAATAATTGATTTGTGCACTGCACTCAGTGAGAATTGGAGTGAATGCGTCATCATCACTACTACAGCTGGTATTTCGGTTACGGCCCAGGAGGGCTTCTGAGTGGTGGGCTGAAATATTGCATCATTCTCAAAGTGGGGTTAGTCATAGTCACTTTCTGCTCTGCCGGGCTCAGCTGGAGCTTGTTTAGAGTTGACCTGGGGCTTGGTTAAAGCTAGATTGAGGCTGGGGCTGGGGTTCAGTTGGAGTTGGGCTGGGGTTCAGTTAGAGCTGGTCTGGGGTTCAGTTGGAGCTGGGCTGGGGTTCAGTTGGAGCTGAGCTGGGGTTCAGTTGGAGCTGGGCTGGGGTTCAGTTGGAGCTGGGCTGGGGTTCAGTTGGAGCTGGGCTGGGGTTCAGTTAGAGCTGGGCTGGGGTTCAGTTGGAGCTGGGCTGGGGTTCGGTTGGAGCTGGTCTGGGGCTCGGTTAGAGCTGGTCTGGTCCTCGATTAGAGCTGGGCTGGGGTGGCTAAAGCTGGGCTGGGCCTCGGTTAGAGCTGGGCTGGGCCTGGGCCTCGGGTTAGAGCTGGGTCTGGGCCTCGGGTTAGAGCTGGGCTGGGCCTCGGGTTAGAGCTGGGCTGGGCCTCGGGTTAGAGCTGGGCTGGGCCTCGGGTTAGAGCTGGGCTGGGCCTCGGGTTAGAGCTGGGCTGGGCCTCGGGTTAGAGCTGGGCTGGGCCTCGGTTAGAGCTGGGCTGGGCCTCGGTTAGAGCTGGGCTGGGGCTCGTTTAGAGCTGGGTTGGGGCTCGGTTAGAGCTGGGTTGGGGCTCGGTTAGAGCTGGTCTGGGGCTTGGTTAGAGCTGGTCTGGGGCTTGGTTAGGGCTGGTCTGGGGCTTGGTTAGGGCTGGTCTGGGGCTTGGTTAGGGCTGGTCTGGGGCTTGGTTAGGGCTGGTCTGGGGCTTGGTTAGGGCTGGTCTGGGGCTCGGTTAGGGCTGGTCTGGGGCTCGGTTAGGGCTGGTCTGGGGCTCGGTTAGGGCTGGTCTGGGGCTCGGTTAGGGCTGGTCTGGGGCTCGGTTAGAGCAGGTCTGGGGCTTGGCTAGAGCTGATGAGGGGCTAGGGTTTGGCCTCAGTGGCACTATGTTCTGCTCTAATCCCCTCCACCACTATCAACATTAACCCCCCTCATCACTCTCAAGCTGTCACCCACATACTGAACACACTGATTGGTAAGTCCCT
Source organism: Salvelinus namaycush (assembly GCF_016432855.1). NCBI lineage: Eukaryota > Metazoa > Chordata > Actinopteri > Salmoniformes > Salmonidae > Salvelinus > Salvelinus namaycush. The sequence goes on along the minus strand of NC_052334.1, from coordinate 27,449,568 downwards.
CTCTCTCTAGGGTGCGTTTCCTGATGGGCGGTCGTCATGGCGACTTCAAGTTCCTGCCTCCGTTGGGCTATGCTCCGTGTTACGAGGCCCTGCTCCCCAAGGAGAAGATGAAGGTGGAGCCGGTGAAGGAGTACAAAAGGGACATGGAGGGGGTACGAGACCTGCTGGGGACCACACAGTTCATGTCTCAGGCCTCCTTCATACCCACCCCTGTGGAGACCAGCCAGGTAACAGGGGTATGGCTTTCAGCTCAGAACGCCTCACATTAACTGCAACATGGCTCATCTTAAACACAGTAACAGTGTTTATACTGCATGTTTTAAAGGGGCTTGTACAGTAACACCTACATTGTAAGTGTTTCCAAATATCCACAATGTATGATTGATGACATAGGCCTACTGTACTGTCTACAAACGGATGCTGTTTATCTACTACATTCTTTGTCTCTCAGATTGTCATGCTGCCATACCTGGAGAAGGTCCGGGACAGACTGGCTGAGAATATCCACGAGCTGTGGGCCATGAACAAGATAGAACTGGGCTGGTCTTATGGGAAGGTAGGAGACCTCTTTAACACTGATGGAGAGAATATATTTGATAGATTCACAGAGCACTGGCAAACTATTTTGGGCAGTCCATGTCATTGACAGAGAGTATTCAGACCCATTAACTTTTTCCACATTTTGTTACATTACAGCCTTATTCTAAAATCGATTAAGTTAAAAAAAATCCTTAGCAATCTACACACAATATCCCATAATGACAAAGCAAAAACATGTTTTTTGACATTTTTGCACATTTCTTAAAAATAAAAAACAAAAATACCTTATTTACATAAGTATTCAGACCCTTTGCCATGAGACTCGAAATTGAGCTCAGGTGCATCCTGTTTCCATTGATCATGCTTGAGATGTTTCTACAACTTGATTGGAGTCCACCTGTGGTAAATTCAATTGATTGTACATGATTTGGAAAGGCACACACCTGTCTATATAAGGTCCCACAGTTGACAGGGCATGTCAGAGCAAAAACCAAGCCATGAGGTCGAAGGAATTGTCCGTTGATGCCCGAGACAGCATTGTGTCGAGGCACAGATCTGGGGAAGGGTACCAAAAAATGTCTGCAGCATTGAAGGTCCCCAAGAACACAGTGGCCTCCATCATTCTTAAATAGAATAAGTTTGGAACCAACAAGACTCTTCCTACAGAAGCCACTCCTCAGTAAAAGGCACATGACAGCCCGCTTGGAGTTTGCCAAAAGGCACCTTAAGGACTCAGATCATCAGAAACAAGATTCTCTGGTCTGATGAAACCAAGATTGAACTCTTTGGCCTGAATGCCAAGCGTCACGTCTGGAGGAAACCTGGCACCATCCCTACTGTGAAGCATGGTGGTGGCAGCATCATGCTGTGGGGATGTTTTTCAGTGGCAGGGACTGGGAGACTAGTCAGGATAGAGGCAAAGATGAATGGAGCCAAGTACAGAGAGATCCTTGATGAAAACCTGCTCCAGAGCACTCAGGACCTCAGACTGGGGCGAAGGTTCACCTTCCAACAGGACAATGACCCTAAGCACACAGCCAAGATAATGCAGGAGTAGCTTTGGGACAAGTCTCTGAATGTCCTTGAGTGGCCCAGCCAGAGCCCGGATTTGAAGCCGATCGAACATCTCTGGAGAGACCTGAAAATTGCTGTGCAGCAAACCTCCCCATCCAACCTGACAGAGCTTGAGAGGATCTGCAGAGAAGAATGGGAGAAACTCCCCAAATACAGGTGTGCCAAACTTGTAGCGTCATACCCAAGAAGACTCGAGGCTGTAATCGCTGCCAAAGGTGCTTCAACAAAGTACTGGATAAAGGGTCTGAATACTGATGTAAATGTCATATTTCAGTTTTATATATTTTTTTAAATTAGCAATAATTTCTAAATTAAATGTTTTTGCTTTGTCATTATGGGCTATTGTGTGTAGATTGATAAGGGGGGAAAACAATTCAATTAGAATAAGGCCGTAACAAAATGTGGAAAATGTCAAAGGGTCTGAATACCAACCAATATAAACATAAATAAACTATAAACATAAATAAATCTCAGCTTGCAAATGTTTGTTTGTGTTAGGCCAATTATGATAATTATTTATATGAAATGCATTAACCCTGACCTAATCTTATAAATTCTACCAATGTTAAAGCACCAAAACAAGCCTGTACACCATTTTGCTTTCTCTTTTATAATTTGCGGTTCAAACCCAACAGAGGGTAAGTGAAGAATACTTCCATATTTCTCCTTTTGTGCTCGTCATGCCATTCATTCTAGAGACTCCATTTTTGTTTGTTTGTAGGCGAGAGACTCATCTTTTCTGTGTCCTAAATCAGTCATGAATTACAATGCAATTGTTGTAGTCAAAGGCACAGAAGGACATTTTGGCCATTCTGTTGCAGCAATAAAACAGGAAATAGACCTCAGTGACATGTTTAGAATATTGGTAATAAGATAAGATAATTAGGTGTGTGTTTACATATGTCTTATTTCACATAAGTTCATGTGTGAATTGGGAAATTAATTTGTTGCATATCCCACTCCCCCTGAGACACCCTCAGAGAGTGGGCTCATAGCCAGGGATCTGCCGTTAGAGAGATTTGAACCAATGACCTTTCGGTTGCTGGCCCAACACTCTTAACCGCTAGGCTACTTGCCACCCAACATTGTAATTCAGTTCAGGGAATTTTAGTGGACACTTTACTGATTGGAAAGACTTTGAGGGGTATTTTTCTCTCTCTCTGTTAGTTGAATTCCAGATTATTAAACTGGACGCGAATTCATTAAGCCCTACTGTTACAAAGACTGAATGACTGTTTCTTGGTTTCATGTTAGTACATTGCCAAAATGACCTGTTGTGCCCCACTGCCCTTAAAGGTGCAGACAATCAATACCAGAAACAATATGCAACACAGCTCTTATGTCTATTTTACATAAGTGATGGATGTGTGTAGAGTAGACCACCGCAGCCCACCCTACTGAATGATTCTCTCATTCCTGCAGTCCCTCCTTCCACCCTATCCCACTTTTAAACACAACTGTGACAGTGTGATTTGTCCACCCACTGGACTGCCAGCCATTCCATCAGTTCCCACATCTTAATAGAGCCTTTGAGTTATGGTGAGGCGATCTATTACGCCGGGGTCAAACTCTCTTATTCATTTAAACAGAATTCTGCACCCCTGACATAGCAGTTTGGCTTTTATCTGTTTTTTACGAGACCTCGTTAGCTTAGGCCGGGTGACGTTGTCCTGGCAGTGCATGGAGCAAGCTACACCAGGGAGACAATATACTAAATCTGGGCTGAACAGAACACATACCTGGACAGTGCTGTTATTCTATTCCACTCTCCAGAGAGCACAGCTTCAGTGCTGATTTTAAAGAGGTCTGAGTTTTAGTTGCTGTGGTTGCTATGGGGTACAGAGATAGGGTATCTATATTAGCTGCCTGACACACTTCACTATCGGAGGCTAGTATGGTTATAGAATACTTGTAATAGTTTTATCAGCATGGACCATTGACGGTATAAAAATAATCTCAAATAAGCTGTGTGACATTCATACCAAGGCTAGTAAGAATAACAGCATGGACTTCTTTGTCCTCTGACAAAGCCCTATTTGAATGGACTGTAGTAGGCTGTCTGGACTGTAGTATGCTGTCTGCACTGTAGTAGGCTGTCTGGACTGTAGTAGGCTGTCTAGACTGTAGTAGGCTGTCTGCACTGTAGTAGGCTGTTTGCACTGTAATAGGCTGTAGGAAAAGTCTGTTAGGTAAAATAATTCCTGGGGAGTTCTTGTGCTATTCACAAAAGAGCTCCCGGGGGTTCATGTAGCACACAAATAGCTACATATCTGTACAACAAAACCACTTCATGTTTTCTTGGTCAACATGGATGTAATACTGCTTGGGCTGGAAAGAGCAGACAGATGGATTATTAGAGGTAAAACACAGCAGTCAAGAATATAATTATATATCTCACTTGGCTTGGTTTTCAGGACTCACACCTCTATCTTCCAAGAACATGCTCCTCCTCTACATTCATAACATGTCCACTAGACTAGACCGTATTATCACTCCAGTACACCAGTAGCCCTCTGTAAGTAGACAACATCCCCACACTCTTAGAAAAAAGGGTTCCAAAAAGGATAACCCTTTTTGGTTCTAGGTAGAACCCTTTTTGGATCCATGTAGAACTCTCTGGAAAGGGTTCTACATGGAACCCAAAAGGGCTCTACCTGGAACTAAAAGTGTTCTAACTCTTATGGGGACAGCTTTTAGGAAGAACACTTTTAGGTTCTAGATAGCACCTTTTTTTTTCTAAGAGAGTACTCCCCTGTTGATTGACAAAAACCTTGATTGTGATTTGAATTATACTCACCTTTTGGAATATTTATTTTCCCTTTTGTCAAGACAGTTGTAATATGTACAAATACTTGTACATTAACAATTCTCATGTGTTTCACAGATAAGGGACGATAATAAGCGGCAGCACCCCTGCCTTGTGGATTTTTCCAGACTGCCTGAAACGGAAAAGAATTACAACCTGCAGATGTCAACGGAAACCTTGAAGTATGTCCTGCATTATAAGTAACTATGTTAGTTTCACTAATGAAGAGCGAGAAATAGAAAGACAAGGAGAGATCCCGCTGGGCACACCACGCCAGATGTTGAGATGTTGATCAGTGAGATTTCAACCTTTATTCAACCACTCAAAAAGGACAGCCAGACGTTTGTTGAATTCCCAATGTGTTGTCACTATGCTTTCAACCATCTAAAAGCAATGGAAGAACAATGTCAGATTGTTTGTTCAGTTGTCATCTAAATGTCACAACGTCTTTCAAACGTTTAAAAGCACAACAAAGTTTAAATGGGAGTACAATGTCAGATATGTTTTATTTATACAACAGATGAATGTGTATCACTGTGCTTCATCTAATAGCACAACAAATGACCTGAATTGCAGTTGAGATTACATTAAAAGTACATGCAAGTGATCAGATTAAAGCAATTGTGAAGATCTACACAGACCTGCAACCTTTGCATGCTATGTTGAACATGCACAATTACTATGATTGCATAAGAAGACACAGTAACCTCAAAATGTGGCCATGGATGTGTTAGTCATTTTAAGGTTGAATAATACTGTTACGTTAGTTATTAATATAGCCTTAACGTTTGCCTACATACTGTATTACAAAAGTAATATTGAATTGTGTTTGGTTGAAAATGCAACCAAAAATCAACATTTGAAGGAGATGTATCTTTTGTGCCACTGACTTAGTCTGGCCTTCATTCTAGTTTGTCTACAAATGTATAATTAATATGTTGGATTCCCGTCTCCATTCAATTTGGGGCGGCAGGTAGCCTAGTGGTTAGAGCATTGGGCCAGTAACTGAAAGGTTGCTAGATCAAATCCCTGAGCTGACAAGGTAAGAATCTGTCATTCTGCCCCTGAACAAGGCAGTTAACACACTGTTCCTAGGCTGTCATTGTAGATAATAATTTGTTCTTAACTGACTTGCCTAGTTAAATAAAAAAATCTAGGACTAAATTGCATTAAACGTTTGATTTGATTTAATCATATTCTTTAACTTAGATATTTGGTTGAAATGGAGACGTGAAACCAACATATTAATTGACGATTACATGACGATTACATTTGAAATCAACCAAAGCTTGAAACCCTAGGCCTTTATGCATTGTCTGGGTTGAATTGAAACAATAGCTATTGATGACTTTGCAAATGCTATATAGGCCTAAATAGTATCATTGATGATATATAACTTATAAAAGTATGGTGACATTTCATTTGCTCTGTTAAACCTTCCCTTTGGAATGACTTTGATAGCAGTGAATCTATTTAGTTATTAAAGGATCTCTCAATAATCATTCTCACGATAGCACATTGGTAATAGTCAGTGATAAATATCAAAGCTGGGCTTGGTTAAAACGCTGGATAGGAGACCAAAGGGCTAGTAGATAGATTAACTCTCCAGTAGGAGGTGCTGCCCAGCCAATAATTTTTTCTGATAGTGGCTATAACGTTGAAAATCTGACGTTGTTTCAAAGGTACAAATTCAACATATTTTATACATGGTTTGTCTATGTTGAAAATTGGATGCCATGATGACATACAGTAATCCTGTGGTTGAAATTTCACCCTGATTTACTTTTTTCAAATCCAATGTATTTCCCACATAGATTCAATGTCACAATACGTTGGCAAATTACGTTGAAACAATGTTGATTCAACCAGTTTGTGCCCAGTGGGATATGACTGACAGAAGGTGTGGGTAAACCAGGGGTCAGTTAGGTAGTAGACTGAAGGTGCTCTCCTGCTGGACTCTCAGCACCTGAAACACCCCCAGTGTTCCTGACATCACCCACCTGTCACCGTAGGACATCTGCTAATGATCCACACTGACAGCCCACACCCAGACACTGAGAAACACAAAATAAAGTTTCATGAGACAGAGAAGTGTATGTGTGATTGGAGAGAGAGAAAGTCTGGTTTGATTAACGTTCATCTACAGTGACGCTGACACAACAGAGACAGACAGCCTGGGCCCCTAAAGAGCAGCCCTGCTATTCTGCCATCACACCACATCTCTCATTTGTCCTCTTACAATGACAAAGCAATGAGATTTTACTGATACAAGTGTGAATAACTCTTTCTTAACAAGTCCTTAAGGAGATTATATGGTTTCATAATGGATCAGGACATGCACAATTAAACAATACAATGTTCTCTGTGTATGCTCATGCTGGTTCATTTGCCACTCTGCTTGATGTAGGAGTGCAGAAACTCACCAAACCTAGTATCATAACATTAAGCCTGCTGATTATAGTATTTAGTAGAGTGTGCAGAGTGTGCAGGCAATGTGAGTCACCCTCTTAGAGAGCTCATCCTGTGTAGACAGGTCTTATCCCCAGGATGGAGATTGTTAATCTGTCTCTTCACAGGACTCTGCTGGCATTAGGATGCCATGTTGTCCAGGTCAACGCCAACGCTGAAGAGAACCTGAAGAAGATCAAACTCCCAAAGAAGTAAGAGTCTACTAGACGTTTAAATACACAGATCAGCAAGAACCTAATACATGATTTACCAACTTTTCGATATTCCTATGTTCTGGATAGGCTAGCAAAAGTAAGAAAAATCATGACAAATACTGTTTTGTCTCGGTAGTTAGGCATTCTAATGTCTCGTCTTGTTTAAAGCTACATGATGTCGAATGGTTACAAGCCCACGCCACTGGAGCTGTCTGACATGAAGCTGACCCCAGGCCAGGAACTTCTGGTGGATAAACTGGCGGAGAACGCCCACAACGTGTGGGCCAAGGACAGGATCAAACAAGGATGGACCTATGGCATTCAGCAGGTAAAGCACACAGTCTTCTGTGTTATGTCTGTGAAAGCACTGCAGGTTTTGACCACAGCTCACATACAGTAAACACACTGAAGGCTTTATAACTTTGGACAAAAGAATGACCCTCTCCCTATTAAAGAGCAGCAAGCTCAAAAGCAATACTGCTAAATGTAACTACCTCCAGCAGAGGGATGAATGACACCAAAAGGAAACACAGAATAACAGTATAGCGCCGTAGTAATAATGTCAAACGCCCAATGAACTACTCAATGACCCTTATAGATTGGCAGCCCAGTTGTGACAAACACTGGCCTATAGCGGGTCCATGGAGCTGGCTAAGTATCAGCACGATGATGAGTGGTGTGCGTGTGATTCTGACTGTGCCCATCTGTGCTCAATGCAGGATGTGAAGAGCAAGCGGAACCCTCGCCTGGTGCCATATTCTTTATTAGACGAGCGTACTAAGAAGTCCAACAGGGACAGCCTCCGTGAGGCCATCCGCACTCTGATTGGATATGGATACAATATCGAACCTCCAGATCAGGAGGGCGGTAAGTTATCTTTACCACACGAAGCCATGTTGACATACACAGAACAGTACAAAACTTCCTGTGCTGATACTGTGGCCGTCTTCCCACCCAGCAGGCCATGTGGTGGACAGACTGAGCATCGACAAGATCCGTTTCTTCCGTGTGGAGAGGACGTACGCGGTGATGACGGGGAAGTGGTACTTTGAGTTTGATGTGGTGACAGGGGGAGACATGCGTGTGGGCTGGGCCAGACCTGGATGTAGGCCTGATGTAGAGCTGGGCACTGATGAGCTGGCCTTTGTCTTCGACGGATACAAGGTGAGCCCTCAACTCTCTATTCTACATACTTATAGCGTTATTATCAAGGCACAAGGCGAGACCCAGATGCAGACACAGGAGGCAGATGGTTGGCGTCTTACAATGTTTAATAAGCCAAAGGGGTAGACAAGAGAATGGTCGTGGACAGGCAAAAAGGTCAAAACCAGATCAGAGTCCAGGAGGTACAGAGTGGCAGACAGGCTCGTGGTCAAAACCGGGAGGACTAGAAAAAGGAGAATAGCAAAAGGAGTACGGGAAAAACCACGCTGGTTGACTTGACTAAACATACAAGACGAACTGGCAAAGATAGACAGGAAACACAGGGATAAATACACTGGGGAAAAGAAGCGACACCTGGAGACAATCATAGGAACAGGTGAAACAGATCAGAGCGTGACAGTTATGTCTTTGGAAAATAGACACTTTATCATAGTTGATGACGGCATAGCTAGCCTGGAGAGTATAATTTGTGTATATCATAATAAATCACATTTTGATTAAGGATTGAGTCAGATTGTAGAGTTATTTTGTGTGTATATTCAGGGTCAACGTCTGAACATGGGCAGTCGTTTCTTTGGGCGGTGTTGGCACGCGGGGGACGTGGTGGGCTGTATGATCAACATGGAGGACAAGTCTATGATCTTCACCCTCAACGGAGAGATCCTCATCACCAACAAGGGCTCTGAGCTCTGCTTTGCCGACTTCGAGACAGAGGACGGTGAGTGTGTGAGACTGAAGACGGTGAGTGTATGTGAAGGACCTATCTAAGCCCTGCCCCCTCTCTTATGTCTCTGTGCTGTCAAATGACTGACAGACCTGCTGCAAAATAAGTGAAAATAAGTGCCTCACTGTTATGAATTGACCTTCATGTAATCTGACACTTGTAAATGGCTTTCATTAAAAGCTGGATTGATTTCCCCCTCCCCCTGATGTGTGTTTTCTTAGAATGAGAAGGGTAATGATGACAGTTGTTCTCACTCTTTTTCTCTCTCTCACTCTTTCTCTCGCTCTCTCTGTTCCCCAGGTTTTATCCCAGTGTGTAGTCTGGGCCTGTCCCAGGTGGGTCGTATGAACCTGGGGAAGGACGCCAGTACCTTTAAGTACTACACCATGTGTGGTCTCCAGGAGGGCTTCGAACCCTTCGCCGTCAACATGAACCGTGAGGTCACCATGTGGTTCAGCAAACGCCTCCCCACCTTTGTCAATGTGCCAAAGAACCACAACCACATAATGGTAAGACCGAAAGTCAAAAGGTCAATGACAAAATCGAAACGGTAATATACATGATATGTTGAGGTTCACAGAAGGTTTACCTTAACTTCTTATGGGCAGGTGGGACGGTAGCGTCCCACCTGGCCAACATCCGGTGAAATTGCAGAGCGCGAAATTCAAATTACAGAAATACAAATATTTAACATTCATGAAAATACAAGTAGTATACATCAAAATAAAGCTTAACTTCTTGTTAATCCAGCCGCTATGTCAGATTTGAAAAAGGCTTTACGGCAAAAGCACACCATACGATTATCTGAGGACAGCGCCCCGCATACAAAAACATGAAAAACATTTTTCAACCAGGCAGGTGCGACACAAAAGTCAGAAATAGCGATATAATAAATGCCTTACCTTTGAAGATCTTCTTCTGTTGGCACTCCAAAAGGTCCCAGTTACATCACAAATGGTCATTTTGTTCGATAAAGTCCTTCTTTATATCCATAAAAACTCAGTTTAGCTGGCGCACTTCATTCAATAATCCACCGGTTTCCCTCCTTCAAAATGCATACTGTCACGACTTCTGCCGAAGTCGGTGCCTCTCCTCGTTCGGGCGGTGTTCGGCGGTCGACGTTGCCGGTCTTCTAGCCATCGCCGATCCATTTTTCATTTTCCATTTGTTTTGTCTTGTTTTCCCACACCTGGTTTTCATTCCCTCATTAAGTGTTGTGTATTTAACCCTCTGTTCCCCCCCATGTCTTTGTGCGGTATTGTTTGTTGTAAGTGCTTGTGCACATTTGTTTGACTGGTGCGCGTCGGGTTATTGTGCCCATATTTTGTATTTCTTATGCCATTGGTTTTACTATTAAACTGCTCCGGCTATTACCTAGTTCTGCTCTCCTGCGTCTGACTTCCCTGACACAAGTTACGTACCCCTTACACATACAAAATTAATCCCAAACGTTACCAATAAACTTATCCTAACAAGTCAAACAACGTTTATAATCAAACCTCAGGTACCCTAATACGTAAATAAATGGTAAAATTTAAGACTGAGAATAGTATGTTCATTACCGGAGATAAATAACAAAGAACGTGCTTCCACCCATGCGCTTGGAAACACTACAGCCAAAATTTTTCCGAAAACCAGCCTGAAACTTTTTCTAAAGACTGTTGACATCTAGTGGAAGCCCTAGGAACTGCATTTTTTTTTTATGGTTTGTCCTTGGGGTTTCGCCTGCCATATCAGTTCTGTCATACTCACAGACATCATTTTAACAGTTTTAGAAACTTTAGTGTTTTCTATCCAGATCTACCAATTATATGCATATCCTAGCTTCTGGGCCTGAGTAACAGGCAGTTTACTTTGGGCACGCTTTTCATCCGGAAGTGAAAATACTGCCCCCTACCCAAGAGAGGTTAAAGAACCAGTAAGATATCTCACTTCCAAGATGGAGAATGGCTAAATCAGTTGTCCAAATACATCTCCATCCCAGGTGACCAGAATAGATGGCACCATCGACAGCCCTCCATGTCTGAAGGTGAGCCACAGGACGTTTGGGACCCAGAACAGTAATGGTGACATGGTGTACTGTCGACTGAGCATGCCTGTGGAGTTCCACTCCTTCTTCAAGACCAGCCCTGTCATGGACATGAACGGAGTGCATGAAGATCACGAGTCCCTCAAACTGAAACACAGGTCAGGCCTCTGAACACACATTCACTGTTGTACAACACTAACATCTGTATATGACACTGACAGTATTAAACTTTGTTTCTGTAAAAGCGCTTTATCTTCTAACTTACAGTATATAAAGAAATGATTCAATGCTGATGTTTTCGTTGTAGACATCCATTGAAGTCTATGAGACACAGTCATGATGGAATAAGAGGAACAGATTACAGCAACATCAGCACGGTATGAAATGGATGATAAGCAGCTGATGATAGTTCAGGTGCCATGTAGTCAAGCTAACCTGCCACCATGTTGTCTTGCAGTACCACTACTCTGTCAGGGTGTTTGCTGGTCAGGATCCATCCTGTGTGTGGGTGGGCTGGGTCACCCCCGACTACCATTACTATAGCAACCACTTCAACCTCAGTAAGAACCGGACGGTGACGGTTACCCTGGGAGACCAGCGTGGGCGGGTCCATGAGAGGTAATCGTGTTGTTAAGGAAACCCTCATCCTCATGTCGGTATGAATAGTGATAAGCAACTAATCAGATACTATTTTCTTTTTCCTCTTCCTCCCTCACCATTCCCCAGTGTGAGGAGGAGTAACTGCTACATGGTGTGGGGTGGGGACGTCACCAGCTCAGGTCACTCATCCAGTCGCAGTAATGTGGACCTGGAGATAGGCTGTCTCATTGACCTGGCCACTGGCCTGGTGACCTTCACTGGCAACAGCAAGGAGCTGGCCACCTCCTACCAGGTACGGTATAGCCAACTACACAATGTCTCTAATTAAGATGTCCACTACACAGTCTACAATCTCGTATCACACTCTCTTCAGCCTCCTTCCTTCCTGCTGCTATCAGCCCTACAGTCTCTGTCCCATCAGTCAGTCTCTTATCAGAACTACACCATCTATTCTCTAAAAACAGATTTGCCTGTCCTGATCTCTTCATTACTCAGTGTGATAGTCACTCAGTCCCCCCTGCCTCGGGCTCAGCAGCAGGATATGGGGCTGTCTGTCCTGCCTGCCAGATCTCAGCTCAGTGTCTGGCTGTCTGTGTATGTACTCTCAAACCATACAACAAAACCTCCCCTTTTAAAGGGCATGATCTTCTTAATTTCTCCCCTCGCAGAAACACGGCAAGCTTTTAAACTGTTCTGAGCCATCCTGCCAGCCTCTTCCCTAGTCTCGCTCTGACATACACACACACTCAGATAGCTCCAGAACATCATGCACTCTCAATGCTACTCTGTATAGTCCCCCTCTATACTGTAACTGCAGTATGGCCTCAATATACCTTTTCTGTCTGCAAACTTCTTATATTAGTGCTGTGCTCTTTCTTGACCAGGTGGAACCAAACACAAAGCTGTTTCCTGCTGTGTTTGTGCGACCGACCAGCCCCAACCTCTTCCAGTTTGAGCTGTCCAAGATAAAGGTAGAGTAACTCGATTTTAATCCCTCCTATCCAAGTATGGCCCTGACCTGAATTCCATTTTAAATCTATCCACCGTTTCTACTGGTATATCATCCATTGCGTGAACTACAATGTGCTCTGTGACCTCTGACCTCCACAGAATGCCATGCCCCTGTCAGCTGCCATCTTTAAGAGTGAGCATAAGAACCCAGTACCCCAGTGCCCTCCGAGGCTGGACGTCCAGACCATCAACTCAGTGCTGTGGAGTCGCATGCCCAACACCTTCCTAAAGGTGGAGACGGCCAGGGTCAGTGAGAGACACGGCTGGGTGGTGCAGTGTCTGGAGCCCCTGCAGATGCTGGCTGTGCACATACCTGAGGAGAACAGGTAGACGTGCACACATACACAGATTGCACCACACACCCTGGTTGAGGACATAAGCGCTCCTGTATACGTCCTTGCTCTGTTTAAACAGTATACTGACCTCCCCACCAGGTGTGTTGACATCATGGAGCTGTCTGAGCAGGAGGACCTGAGGAAGTTCCACTACCACACCCTGAAGCTGTACTGTGCCCTGTGTGCCCTGGGAAACACCCGCGTGGCACACGCCCTCTGCAGCCACCTGGACCAATCCCAGCTGCTCTACACCATCGACAACCAGTACCTGTCGGGCATGCTGCGCGAGGGCTTCTACAACATCCTGATCAGCATTCACCTGGAGACGGCCAAGGAGGCCCGCCTCATGATGAACAACGAGTTTATTATCCCCATCACCGCCGAGACGCGAAGCATCCGCCTGTTCTCCGATGCCTCCAGGCACCACTCTCCTCCCGGGGTGGGCCTCAGTACCTCCCTGAAGCCCCGGCTCAACTTCTACCCCCCCTGCTTCATCAGCACCAAGAGGGAGCAGCACCTGTACAGCCCCCAGATCCCCCTGGATGCCCTGAAGGAGAAGGCCATCACCATGCTGACCGATGCCGTGCAAGGCGGTGGGCATCACATCAGGGACCCTGTAGGGGGCAGCGTGGAGTACCAGTTTGTGCCCATCCTGAGGCTGATTGGTACACTGCTCACCATGGGCGTGCTGGGCAGTCACGATGTTCATAAGATCCTGCTCCTCATCGACCCCAACGTGTTTGTGGAGCATAGCGAGGAGGCCGTCGCCGTGGTGGAGGCCACAGAGAAGGAGGGGCTGACGGGCACCGAGGAGAAGGCGGTGGAGGCCGGGGAGGAGGAGGCGGCTAAAGACGCCAAGCTGCCAATGAAAGGTCTGCTGGAGAAGAGGCTGCCTGAGCCAGTGAAACGACAGGTAACATGGCCACTGAGACTGAGACACTGGTTCTGCTAGGCTTTCAATCACATGCTCTGCAAAAATCCACTGACATTTTATAGTCCACTTTAAAATCACTCAGCCATGTAATGTCTCTGTATCAATGCTTTCTCTTCTAATAAGTTCCCTGAAGATATGTGTCATTAGTGTCTGTGTCTAAATCCCAGCTGATATTATATGTGGAAACTGTGTTTGTCTGCTAGATGTGTGAGCTGCTGCACTACTTCTGTGACTGTGAGCTGAAGCATCGCATCGAGGCCATTGTGTCCTTCTCAGACAGCTTTGTCTCCAAGCTGCAGTACAACCAGAAGTTCAGGTACAACGAGCTGATGCTGGCCCTCAACATGTCTGCTGCCGTCACCGCCAAGAAGACCAAGGAGTTCCGCTCCCCTCCCCAAGAACAGGTACCACACCGAAATAGAAATAACCTAAAATGGCCTCCTAGTTAATGATGTAGGTTATGGGGAGTTTATCATCTCTCCTGTGGAGTAACAGTGTGGCAAGCAGTTTTAGTCACAGACTCTCGGCCGTGGCCTTAAATCTGTGGTTGAGTTAGGCTTTTTGAAATGCTGCCCACTTCATGACAACTGGGGTGACTGCAGACATCTGCGTGTGTTAACCTTGTTACATTTGTATTAGATAGAAGAGTTTGCACATTAACACAGAACAGGCTGCTGCTGAGACTACTGTTCTAAGCTAGCGAGCACGCGCACACACACCGCAACAAGGGCACATTGTTCTCGTAAACCTCAGCGGCACTCTTTCCACCTCTCCACTCTAAACTCTAGTGAGTAGTGTGGGAGCATTCAGTCATTTTTCCTCATTCATGGTTAATATATTTCATCCTTTTCCTCAAATTCCCTTTGGTTTTGTATCAGTGGGTTCTTTCATTGTGGAGAGAACCGCTCTGCTAGCCCGGAGTGACTGAGAGAGGCTTAGTGACTGTCTCTCTAACTGCTCCCCAAAGCTCTTTAATTTGAGTGTGTCCCTCCGCTGCCCAGCCTCAAGGCTGTGGGAATCCATCCCTGTCTGTTGTGCTATTGCCTCTGCCCGGGGACGGGGCCACATCCAGGCTTTACAACCCCCCGCCAGACAGGAGGGAGGGATACCTCCCCATTTCCTCATCTACACAGCACGTCAGGGTCACTGCTCCCCGCTCACTTCAGCACTTTTCACAAACTTTAATGTCATTTTACCTTCAGTCTCTATTACTGCATACAAGCTTGATCATAGTTGCTATTTTTTCGGAACTATATATGTATAAAATGCGTAAGCCCATTGCATACTACAGTCATGTGGCCTAAATGACAGTTTATGTGTGTGTTTCAGATTAACATGCTGTTGAACTTCAGTACGGGGGAGGACTGCCCATGTCCAGAGGACATTCAGGAGGAGCTCTATGCCTTCCACAACGAGCTGCGGCTGCACTGTGGTAAAGAACATCATCAGGAGGGTTTATGTCTCCAGTCTGGACCTGAATATTATGACCTGCCATCTGACTAGGAATAAAAAATGAATGGCAGCATCACAGGGCCTGAGTGGGAAATGATACTGTAGAGATGAGCTGCGGGATTCATTGAAAACAAAACCGTCAACATGGCCAATGTTATTACTCACAACAAATTGGACACAATGCTTGTCCAAATAGGACTGGTGAAAACATCCCCAGCAATATTAATTGCATGTTTCACTTCACAAGCTATGTAATATAGTTAGTTCTCATCCTTGTAAATCTATGTTTATTGTCGGAGCTCCCCAGGTTCATTTGAATTACAGGGGGATGTTGTATTAGAGCTTCCTGTGTTTCATTGCAGAAAGGACGGCTTCTATCTCTCTGCTGATGTGTTTTAGTTCACTGTCTCTCCAGATTGCTCTGACGTCTTGATGTTTTGCTAAATAATTGAAAAGGGCTGTACCTAGGGGGTACTATACTGATGTAATGTATTCTACAGTCATGCTGCACTTTTCTGACCTGCAGCAGCACCTTAGGATGGAGACTGCATGGAAAGAGAAAGAAAAACATTACACTAGCAAATTAAACCATATGATACAGCTGACATATGTTGCCCGATTTACCCCTAGGAAATTATATTTGTCCAGGAGTGTGATATCGATTTTATTCCTGTGCTGTGTGTTTATGTAGGAATCCCTATGGAGGAAGAGGAAGATGACCAGGACACGTCTATTAAAGGTCGTCTGCTGGCCCTGGTCTACAAAATCAAAGATCAACCTCTGAAGACTGAAGAGGAGCCCACGGAGCAGGAACAGCAAGCCCCCTGTAAGACTATACTATTAATATTACTCTTATTCTATATGTCACAGCCAGCAATAACAGGAACTGGCGACTCTGAAACCCACCTTGTCCCTCTAGTCCCTGTAGTCCCTGAAGATCAAACAGTCCCTCAGTAATAACATATGTTTCCTAATAGACTCCTATAATAGGTTATCTCTCCAAAACAAGTCACTGTTTACTCGCTGTAACACAGGAGGTCGGGAAATTGAAAGGAGCAGGGTAGCTGTTGAATAGTGATGCTGGCATACAAGCCCTGTTTCATTTGTCTGGCATGTAGTACAGACACACAGTGGCAGTCATTTCCATTTCAATTTCTTTTTCAATGTTATTATGGTAATGCAGAGCCGGTAGAGGATGGCTGCTCCGCCTGGCAGTGAGGGGCATCTTCACTCAGTCCTGCTCTTCTGCAGAGAGAGAAAACACTGCACTGATTTAACTCAGGCTTCTTTATCCCGATCTCATATACACACACAGAGCACTGTACCAGTGTGAGTACAGTATGGAAATTGTAATGTCAGAGGCTACTAATAAATGAACTGATTGCCGTTAATCAAAACACAATAAAAAATTCATACACTTCTCTTCCTGTCCTTCAGGACAAACCAATGCCACAACAATGTTTCACAATAGCAGAATCCTCAATATTATCAGGACAACTCTACATTTCTTGAAACTGTTAATGAGATATAAAGATAATTCAGATAATTTTCCTACCATGTAACACCATAAAGCAATGCACTCACTGTTCTGAGATCAGTAAATCCAATTGTTTGTGAAACAGGAAGATGAAAAACATGCACTCTTCCTGAAGATGGGTACAGCTCACTACCTGTAATAAGAGTGATGCTGGCATGGACAACTGCCCAAATTGCGGCGGGTAAATGTGGCCTGAAATATGCACCTGTGAATGCAGATGGTTAAAGGCAATCTGTCCCCAGACAGTTAGACAGACCTTGATGTGGACCACATGAGACCCCACTATTGATCTCACAAGAGCGAGGAGATGAAAATAGACGTGTATTTTGTTGTGTATTTGTGTAGTTGTGTATTTCCACTAAAATACTTTTCTTGTCTGTATTTTCTTGCCCGTATTGGCTGACATGATTGATTATAACTATGCTGTGTAACGGCAGACTGGGTACATGGTTCCACTGCTACTACCTCTGAATGAATTAGGAGTCCTGCAGGAGGGAGTGAAGAAGGAGTGAGAAAAGGAAAGGGTGCAATGCAGTGCTTTGATGCATCTACAAACGTGGGTAGACAACTCTGTGTTTCCACTGTTTTGGAGAAGTCCCACTAATCAACCTCCTACCTGAACCCCCCTCAGCCCACAGAGAGGCCTGATTCAGCATTGACCCAAACTCTCCTCTGCAGTCCCCATGTCCTCATGGATGAGGGGTCCAATTACATTTAGTCAGCTGTTTTATGGTCCCTCCACGGCCTCCAGTCTCTCCACATGTTCCCCTCTCCCAGGTTCCTCCCTCTGTCATCTCAGCTTCCCCGTGGGACCTTGAGAATACAACAGGGGTCCTAAAGTCCACTGTAACTCCCATAGGATGCTGATCAGATCACAGGATAAAGGCAATAGCTTTGCCAAACTCGCTGGCCTAGTATCTATCGGCCACATTCATTTATTGGTCCAATATTATTTGCTTCCTGTTGATCGGGCTATGTGAGATATAGTGTGAGCTGTAGTGTGTGTTTGTGAGGAGTTTCGCTCCACTGGGCCTGCCGGCTGACTGGCGTTTGTTCATCTTTGGAACTCTATTGTCCTTCCTGGCAGCTGAGGCATGCGTGTCTTTATGTAATGAGAGATGGTCGTTATGCTCCTTGTAGCTGGAGAGGGAGAAATGTTGTTACATGTTTGTTACTGCCCTTCCTGCCCTGCTGCCTCTCTCTGGGACTGATAACTCGGTGGAGTACAAGCCAATCAACCAACCAGCAGAAACAGAGACTTTAAAACACAGCCACCTAATCCCCCCCCCCGCCCCCACTGTTCTAAATGTGTTACTGTTCTCACTCTGGCGATGCTACCTAACCTTGGAAGACAGACACACTGCCACACACCGCCGCCACACACCGCCACACACCACCGCTACACACCACCACACACCACCGCTACACACCACCACACACCACCGCTACACACCACCACACACCGCCGCCACACACCGCCACACACCACCGCTACACACCACCACACACCGCCGCTACACACCGCCACACACCGCCGCTACACACCACCACACACCGCCGCTACACACCGCCACACACCACCGCTACACACCACCACACACCACCGCTACACACCGCCACACACCGCCGCTACACACTGCCGCAACACACCGCCACAGACCACCGCCACAGATCACTGCCACAGACCACCGCTACACACCGCCACACACCACCGCTACACACCGCCGCTACACACCTCCGCTACACACCACCGCTACACACCGCCACAGACCACCGCCACAGATCACTGCCACAGACCACCGCTACACACCGCCACACACCACCGCTACACACTGCCGCAACACACCGCCACAGACCACCGCCACAGATCACTGCCACAGACCACCGCTACACACCGCTACACACCGCCACTACACACCGCCGCTACACACCGCCGCTACACACCTCCGCTACACACCACCGCTACACACCACCGCTACACACCACAGCCGCCACACTCCACCGCCACACTCCACCGCTACACACCACCGCCGCCACACTCCACCGCCACACACCTCCACAGGCGTATCGATCTGGTTTTATTGAAGCCTTGAGGGTTCCCTTCATATGAGCTGTCCAAACGAATGACTCAGTTAACCGGGAGAGGCAGCAGAATATGCTAAATTACTATTAATACCTCTTACTCTCCCAGTGAGTCTCATTCTTACATAAGAGTGCTTCACTTGCGCTCCATTGAGAATGGGCAATCGCCTTTTCGTGAATGAACTAGAAAAAGTGTTATCTTTCCAAATCCAAACGGAAAAGTATGACATTGACATTGCTCACACAATTTACCACCTTTCCTTTTGAGAAGAGACTTGTTGCTGTGTGTTCTACCAGACAGTGTTCTACTTGTAGATGTGTGTTATACACAGACAGTGTTCTACTTGTAGATGTGTGTTATACACAGACAGTGTTCTACTTGTAGATGTGTGTTCTACCAGACAGTGTTCTACTTGTAGATGTGTGTTATACACAGACAGTGTTCTACTTGTAGATGTGTGTTATACACAGACAGTGTTCTACTTGTAGATGTGTGTTATACACAGACAGTGTTCTACGTGTAGATGTGTGTTATACACAGACAGTGTTCTACGTGTAGATGTGTGTTATACACAGACAGTGTTCTACTTGTAGATGTGTGTTATACACAGACAGTGTTCTACTTGTAGATGTGTGTTATACACAGACAGTGTTCTACTTGTAGATGTGTGTTATACACAGACAGTGTTCTACTTGTAGATGTGTGTTCTACCAGACAGTGTTCTACGTGTAGATGTGTGTTATACACAGACAGTGTTCTACGTGTAGATGTGTGTTCTACCAGACAGTGTTCTACTTGTAGATGTGTGTTATACACAGACAGTGTTCTACTTGTTGCTGTGTGTTCTACCAGACAGTGTTCTACTTGTAGATGTGTGTTATACACAGACAGTGTTCTACTTGTAGATGTGTGTTATACACAGACAGTGTTCTACTTGTTGCTGTGTGTTCTACCAGACAGTGTTCTACGTGTAGATGTGTGTTATACACAGACAGTGTTCTACGTGTAGATGTGTGTTATACACAGACAGTGTTCTACTTGTAGATGTGTGTTATACACAGACAGTGTTCTACGTGTAGATGTGTGTTATACACAGACAGTGTTCTACGTGTAGATGTGTGTTATACACAGACAGTGTTCTACTTGTAGATGTGTGTTATACACAGACAGTGTTCTACTTGTTGCTGTGTGTTCTACCAGACAGTGTTCTACTTGTAGATGTGTGTTATACACAGACAGTGTTCTACGTGTAGATGTGTGTTATACACAGACAGTGTTCTACGTGTAGATGTGTGTTATACACAGACAGTGTTCTACTTGTTGCTGTGTGTTATACACAGACAGTGTTCTACTTGTTGCTGTGTGTTCTACCAGACAGTGTTCTACTTGTTGCTGTGTGTTCTACCAGACAGTGTTCTACTTGTAGATGTGTGTTATACACAGACAGTGTTCTACTTGTAGATGTGTGTTATACACAGACAGTGTTCTACTTGTAGATGTGTGTTATACACAGACAGTGTTCTACTTGTAGATGTGTGTTATACACAGACAGTGTTCTACGTGTAGATGTGTGTTATACACAGACAGTGTTCTACGTGTAGATGTGTGTTATACACAGACAGTGTTCTACTTGTAGATGTGTGTTATACACAGACAGTGTTCTACTTGTAGATGTGTGTTATACACAGACAGTGTTCTACGTGTAGATGTGTGTTATACACAGACAGTGTTCTACGTGTAGATGTGTGTTCTACCAGACAGTGTTCTACGTGTAGATGTGTGTTATACACAGACAGTGTTCTACTTGTAGATGTGTGTTATACACAGACAGTGTTCTACTTGTAGATGTGTGTTATACACAGACAGTGTTCTACGTGTAGATGTGTGTTATACACAGACAGTGTTCTACGTGTAGATGTGTGTTATACACAGACAGTGTTCTACTTGTAGATGTGTGTTATACACAGACAGTGTTCTACTTGTAGATGTGTGTTATACACAGACAGTGTTCTACTTGTAGATGTGTGTTATACACAGACAGTGTTCTACTTGTAGATGTGTGTTATACACAGACAGTGTTCTACTTGTAGATGTGTGTTATACACAGACAGTGTTCTACTTGTAGATGTGTGTTATACACAGACAGTGTTCTGCTTGTTGCTGTGTGTTCTACCAGACAGTGTTCTACTTGTAGATGTGTGTTATACACAGACAGTGTTCTACTTGTAGATGTGTGTTATACACAGACAGTGTTCTACTTGTTGCTGTGTGTTCTACCAGACAGTGTTCTACTTGTAGATGTGTGTTATGCACAGACAGTGTTCTACTTGTAGATGTGTGTTATACACAGACAGTGTTCTACTTGTAGATGTGTGTTATACACAGACAGTGTTCTACTTGTAGATGTGTGTTCTACCAGACAGTGTTCTACTTGTAGATGTGTGTTATACACAGACAGTGTTCTACTTGTAGATGTGTGTTATACACAGACAGTGTTCTACTTGTTGCTGTGTGTTCTACCAGACAGTGTTCTACTTGTAGATGTGTGTTATACACAGACAGTGTTCTACGTGTAGATGTGTGTTATACACAGACAGTGTTCTACTTGTAGATGTGTGTTATACACAGACAGTGTTCTACTTGTAGATGTGTGTTATACACAGACAGTGTTCTACGTGTAGATGTGTGTTATACACAGACAGTGTTCTACGTGTAGATGTGTGTTATACACAGACAGTGTTCTACTTGTAGATGTGTGTTATACACAGACAGTGTTCTACTTGTAGATGTGTGTTATACACAGACAGTGTTCTACTTGTAGATGTGTGTTATACACAGACAGTGTTCTACTTGTAGATGTGTGTTATACACAGACAGTGTTCTACGTGTAGATGTGTGTTATACACAGACAGTGTTCTACTTGTAGATGTGTGTTCTACCAGACAGTGTTCTACTTGTAGATGTGTGTTATACACAGACAGTGTTCTACACAGACAGTGTTCTACGTGTAGATGTGTGTTATACACAGACAGTGTTCTACCAGACAGTGTTCTACGTGTAGATGTGTGTTATACACAGACAGTGTTCTGCTTGTTGCTGTGTTCTACACAGACAGTGTTCTACTTGTTGCTGTGTGTTCTACACAGACAGTGTTCTGCTTGTTGCTGTGTTCTACACAGACAGTGTTCTACTTGTTGCTGTGTGTTCTACACATACATTGTTCTACTTGTTGCTGTGTGTTCTACACAGACAGTGTTCTACCTGTAGATGTGTGTTATACACAGACAGTGTTCTACTTGTTGCTGTGTTCTACACAGACAGTGTTCTGCTTGTTGCTGTGTGTTCTACACAGACAGTGTTCTACTTGTTGCTGTGTGTTCTACACAGACAGTGTTCTACTTGTTGCTGTGTGTTCTACACAGACAGTGTTCTACTTGTTGCTGTGTGTTCTACACAGACATTGTTCTACTTGTTGCTGTGTGTTCTACACAGACAGTGTTCTACCTGTAGCTGACTGATGCCCAGCGAAGGCACTCAAAGCCGGCAGAGAGAGAGCTGCTTCTAATTCAGGCTGTAATTTGCATCACTGAGCCAGGCTTCTGAAATGAGTCTTTGAATGGTTTCAATTGTGTCTCTTGCATGGTGACAATGGATAGAAGTGAGATCAGCTAGTTAAGTGCATTGTCTTTAACAGCAGTGTGAGGGGGATTTGTGAGCAGTGCAGGGCTGATACTGAGGGGCCAGATGAGCCCTGCTATGTCTCTGGGGCAGACCTCTATAGATGGAGAAGGTCATTCTCTGTGCACAAGGACACACAGGCCAGAAGGCACTGCAGAGCTAAGATCAGCTAGGGCTGATACTGCAAGCAAGTCTCCGCTGGATAAAGAACATTTAAAAAGGCTCCCACTTAGAGGATTAGTAGCATCTAACATACTACCGTCTACTCTAAACACTCTAGACTCAAACTGTTACAGACCTATATCTATCCTACCCTGCCTTTCTAAGGTCTTTGAAAGCCAAGTTAACAAACAGATCACCGACCATTTCGAATCCCACCGTACCTTCTCCGCTATGCAATCTGGTTTCCGAGCTGGTCATGGGTGCACCTCAGCCACGCTCAAGGTCCTAAACGATATCATAACTGCCATCGATAAAAGACAATACTGTGCAGCCGTATTCATTGACCTGGCCAAGGCTTTCTACTCTGTCAATCACCACATTCTTATCGGCAGCCTCAACAGCCTTGGTTTCTCAAATGACTGCCTCACCTGGTTCACCAACTACTTCTCAGACAGAGTTCAGTGTGTCAAATCGGAGGGCCTGTTGTCCGGACCTCTAGCAGTCTCTATGTGGGTGCCACAGGGTTCAATTCTCGGGCCGACTCTTTTCTCTGTATACATCAATGATGTCGCTCTTGCTGCTGGTGATTCTCTGATGCACATCTACGCAGACGACACCATTCTGTATATTTCTGGCCCTTTGGACACTGTGTTAACTAACCTCCAGACGAGCTTCAATGCCATACAACTCTCCTTCCGTGGCCTCCAACTGCTCTTAAATGCAAGTAAAACTAAATGCATGCTCTTCAACCGATCGCTCCCCGCACCTGACCGCCCGTCCAGCATCACTACTCTGGACGGTTCTGACTTAGAATATGTGGACAATTACAAATACCTAGGTGTCTGGTTAGACTGTAAACTCTCCTTCCAGACTCACATTAAGCATCTCCAATCCAAAAGTAAATCTAGAATCGGCTTCCTATTTCGCAACAAAGCATCCTTCCCTCATGCTGCCAAACACCCTCGTAAAACTGACTATCCTACCGATCCTTGACTTCGGCGATGTCATTTACAAAATAGCCTCCAACACACTACTCAACAAATTGGATGCAGTCTATCACACAGTGCCATCCATTTTGTCACCAGAGCCCCAAATACTACCCAGTACTGCGACCTGTATGCTCTCGTTGGCTGGCCCTCGCTTCATGCTCGTCGCCAAACCCACTGGCTCCAGGTCATCTACAAGTCTCTGCTAGGTAAAACCCCGCCTTATCTCAGCTCACTGGTCACCATAGCAGCACCCACCCGTAGCACGTGCTCCAGCAGGTATATTTCACTGGTCACCCCCAAAGCCTATTACTCCTTTGGCCACCTTTCCTTCCAGTTCTCTGCTGCCAATGACTGGAACGAATTGCAAAAATCACTGAAGCTGGAGACTCATTTCTCCCTCACTAACTTTAAGCATCAGCTGTCAGAGCAGATCACTGCACCTGTACACAGCCCATCCAACTACCTCATCCCCATATTTTTGTTGTTGTTGCTACTTTGCACCCCAGTATCTCTACTTGCACATTCATCTTCTACACATCTATCTCTACAGTGTTTAATTGCTAAATTGTAATTACTTCGCCACTACGGCCTATTTATTGCATTACCTCCCAAATCTTACCTCATTTGTATCTAGATTCTTTCTATTGTGTTATTGATTGTACGTTTGTTTATTCCATGTGTAACTCTGTGTTGTTTGTCACACTGCTTTGCTTTATCTTGGCCAGGTCACAGTTGTAAATGAGAACTTGTTCTCAACTGGCCTACCTGGTTAAACAAAGGTGATTTTTTTTTTTTAAATACTGGTTGTCTTTACCACTATTGTATCCCGTTTTGCCACGTCTGGTCTCTTGGCCATCCCACCCCTAAGGTGGACTCTGCTCCCGCTCAGCCCAGTCAAAGCTCTTCTCTGTCCTGGAACCCTAATGGTGGAATGAGCTTCCCCCTGATGCTAGGAAAGCAGAGTCCCTGCCCATCTTCTGAAACCCTACGTCTTCAAAGAGTATCTTAAATAAGACATCTCAGTCTTATCCAGTATATAACCTATATCCTAACAGTCTAAAGTCTAGGAGTTAATGAGGTTCTGCAATTTCCCCCAGCCAACCTTAAAGAGCTGATTAGCCAGACCATGGTGAGCTGGGCTCAGGAGTGCCATGTCCAGGACCCCGAGCTGGTCAGAGTGATGTTCAGCCTGCTGAGGAGACAGTACGACAGCATTGGAGAACTGCTCCGGGCCATGAGGAAGAGCTACACTATCAGTGCTGCCTCTATACAGGACACCATCAACCTGCTGGCCTCTCTGGGTCAGATCAGATCACTGCTGTCCGTACGCATGGGCAAGGAGGAGGAGAAACTCATGATCGACGGTCTGGGGTAGGCAAGGGCACGTCACAACAAAGTCTGCATGAACATAGTCTGATAATTAGGTGTTTTTAGTGGATGAAATATTGTTTACAAGCCTTTGGTAACTTCTAAGATCGATACAATAGCAGTGTTGCATGTTCAGGCATCACTCTGTTCTAAGTATTCTCTCATGTTCAGAGTTGCTTGTGTTTTGTATTTCCATCCAGTGACATCATGAACAACAAGATATTCTACCAGCACCCCAACCTGATGCGTGTGCTGGGCATGCATGAGACGGTGATGGAGGTGATGGTCAACGTGCTGGGAGGAGGGAAGTCCCAGGTACAGTAGTTAGGATAGAAGAGACTGGTGTATCACAGCATCCATGCCATACTGCAGAGGTGTTGATGAGAGATTCAATTAGCACTGTGCGACTACTGGGTAGGTGTCAGATGCAGCATAACAACTCCCATTTAAAGGGAACTACATTAGAACATATTTTTTGTATTTAAACTGCTCTCTAGACCACGTGTCAAACTCATTGCACAGAGGGCCGAGTGTCTGCGGGTTTTCGCTCCTCCCTTGTACTTGATTGATTAAATAAGTTATCTAATTAGTGAGGAACTCCCCTCATCTGGTTGTCTAGGTCTTAATTGAAAGGAAAATAAAAAACCAGCGGCTCATAATATTGGTTGGAATGGAGTGAATGGAATGGTATCAAATGGAAACCATATGTTTGATACCATTACATTTATTCTATACCAGCCATTACTATGAGCCTGTCCTCCCCAATTAAGGTGCCACCGCCCACCTGTGAATGAGTTTGACACCCCTGCTCTAGAGTCTAAGCCGGGGGGGAATTGTTTTAAGATGGTCATACCAAGGGTCATTTAGCTATTTGATTTTGAATTTTAGGATCTCTTTAGGTATCTGTAAAAAATGTAACATTTGATGAAACATTGAATTTGGCCTTACTGCTATTAGCCCGTAGAAACGCATTGAATAACAGATTCATACATGGAAAAACAGATAGTCCCCCAAAAAGTTGTTTGTTTTGTTTTGAAGTGTTTGTCCTATATCTGAGAGATATGAGAAAGCTCAGAAAAAGAAAAAGAAATCCTGGAATTACCCATATACATTTAATGTGGAAATGCCCTATTCACTTCCATAAATTTTTTGGGGGTACATTCATCCCGGTACCATGACACTTGTGGGGGTTGTCGAGTGAAACGGAGAGGGGGGGGGGGGGTCATATTAGAGTGTAGCCCAAACTGTGAGAGAGATTTTCGGGATGTCTCCTTGTCTGACAAGCACAGCTGTAGCTCGGCCACATTCCACCACAGATGCAGAAGGCCACACTGGAAAAATAATTTTAATTACAATAATTGTATTATGCCCAGCTCATTAGGCCCCTTGATGATGTGAGGCCTGAGGCAATTACCTCTTCTGTCTAATGGTAATTCCTCCAGTGGCCATAAATTATCGATCTTACCATCTGGTAGTGCCTGTCTTGACTGCATCAAATCGTTGTAAAGAAGCTAGCTAGCTAACATAATAAGACTAATTGAGGCTATTTTGCTGTGCTCCCCGTACTTGTCTACAACAACTCCATTCATATTAAACAATAGCCTACCCTTTGGTTGATCGTTGTAGCCTACTACTTCTCATTTAGCCAACTTAATTCCATAATTGTAATTCCATTTTCCATTGACTAGAAATCTCCCACTTCACTTGCTACACATGGAGCCTCTGACTGTAGCGCCACTTTGATTGACTGACAATAACAAGGTACATGTGTGAAACGTGTAGGCTTCCGGTGCGTCTTTTTTATGGGACGCACTCATAAAAACTGTTTTATAAAAATGGTGAATGTCATGGTTTATCCTCGTAGACTATGTAGCAATGTCACATAGATAGTTGGGGAAAAAATCCAAGATGGCGTAGCAGTCAGACGTCTTTGTCCTGTTGTGTCCCTTGTATATATATTTTTATTCGCATATCTTTTAAAAATATTTTCCTAAACCTCAACTTCTAAATACTCTCCTGCAACCCGCCTCACCCAATGCGGCGTGGATCTATTTTTTAAAATAAAGTATTTCTATTTACTTCGGATCAGGAATCCCTCAACTGAAGCTAACTACCTACCAGCTATCAGTCAGGAAACTATTGCTAGCGGTCATCAGCTAACCTTTAGCTCGGAAAGCTCTCGCCAGTTTCGTACGTGACTCAAACCAGAGCATAACGGACCTATTTTTTTTCTCGCCATATCCCCGGATTCCTACCGCAAACTCTGAACATTTTCATCTGGATTTTCGCAACTAGCTAACCGCAATCCCGGGTGACTACTCCTGGCCAGTGTCTCCATCCCGGAGCAAGCACCAATTAGCCTGAAGCTAGCCTGGCTAGGGCTCCTGGGCTACCACCGAAGCCCACTACTGGGCTAAAATATCCGGACCCCTTCTACTGCCGGTACGGGGCACGGAACCCCGCCGATCCTCTACCACTGGAATACCGACATAATCTGCCCGAGGATTCCAACAGGCCCCTCAGGCGAGACGTCTGCTGAAGGCCCATTCTGCTAACCGCGGCCTCTTAGCTACGTAGAGCTACTTGGAACTCTACTAATCCATGACTGGTCTATCGACGTCACCGCGCGAAGAGGCAAAAACAGACTTACCTCCATCGCGACGTCCCCCAAAGGCCCTTCTGCTAGCTTGCTAGCCCCGGTCTGCTAACTGCTAGCTTGCTAGCCCCGGCCTACTAACTGCTAGCTTGTTAGCACCAGCCTGCTAACTGTCTGAATCGCCGTGTCCCCAGCCAGCCCAACCATTCACTGGACCCATATGTTCACTTGGCTACGCATGCCTCTCTCTAATATCAATATGCCTCGTCCATTACTGTCCTGGTTAGTGATTACTGTCTTATTTCACTGTAGAGCCTCTAGCCATGCTCAATATGCCTTAAATAAACCATGTTGTTCCACCTCCTACATATGCGATGATATCACCTGGTTTAAACGTCTCTAGAGACCATATCACTCTCATCATTACTCAATGCCTAGGTTTACCTCCAATGTACTCACATCCTACCTTACCTTTGTCTGTACACTATGCCTTGAATCTATGCTATCGTTCCCAGAAACCTGCTACTTTTACTCTCTGTTCCGAACCTGCTAGGCGGCCAGTTCGTATAGCCTTTAGCCGTACCCTTATCCTACTTCTCCCCTGTTCCTCTGGTGATGTAGAGGTTAATCCAGGACCTGCAGTGCCTAGCTCCACTCCCACTCCCCAGGTGCTCTCATTTGTTGACTTCTGTAACCGTAAAAACCTGGTTTCATGCATGTTAACATAACACCCTAAGTTTGTTTTACTCACTGCTTTAGCACACTCTGCCAACCCGGATGTCTTAGCCGTGTCTGAATCCTGGTTTAGGAAAACCACCAAAAACCCTGAAATCTCCATCCCTAACTATAACATTTTCCGCCAAGATAGAACTGCCAAAGGGGGCGGTGTTGCAATCTACTGCAAAGATAGCCTGCAGAGTTCTGTCTTACTATCCAGGTCTTTACCCAAACAATTCAAGCTTCTACTTCTAAATATTCACCTTTCCAGAAACAAGTCTCTCACTGTTGCCGCTTGCTATAGACCACCCTCTGCCCCCAGCTGTGCTCTCGACACCATATGTGAACTGATTGCCCCCCATCTATCTTCTGAGCTCGTGCTACTAGGTGACCTAAACTGGGACATGCTTAACACCCCGGCCATCCTACAATCTAAGCTTGATGCCCTCAATCTCACACAAATTATCAATGAACCTACCAGGTACAACCCCAAATCCGTAAACACGGGCACCCTCATAGATATCATCCTAACTAACTCCCCCTCCAAATACACCTCTGCTGTTTTCAATCAAGATCTCAGCGATCACTGCCTCATTGCCTGCATCCGTAATGGGTCTGCGACCAAACGACCACCCCTCATCACTGTCAAACACTCCCTAAAACACTTCTGCGAGCAGGCCTTTCCAATCAACCTGGCCGGGCTATCCTGGAATGACATTGACCTCATCCCATCAGTAGAGGATGCCTGGTTATTCTTTAAAAGTGCCTTCCTCACCAGCTTAAATAAGCATGCCCCGTTCAAAAAATGTATAACTAGGAATAGATATAGTCCTTGGTTCACTCCAGACCTGTCTGCCCTTGACCAGCACAAAAACATCCTGTGGCGTTCTGCATTAGCATCGAATAACCCCCGTGATATGCAACTTTTCAGGGAAGTTAGGAACAAATATTCACAGGCTGTTAGGAAAGCTAAGGCCAGCTTTTTCAAACAGAAATTTGCATCCTGTAGCTCTAACTCAAAATAGTTCTGGGACACTGTAAAGTCCATGGAGAATAAGAGCACCTCCTCCCAGCTGCCCATTGCTCTGAGCTCAGGAAACACTGTTACCACCGATAAACCCACTATAATTGAGAATTTCAATAAGCATTTCTCTACGGCTGGCCATGCTTTCCACCTGGCTACCCCTACCCCGGTCAACTGCCCGGCACCCTCCACAGCAACCCTCCAAAGCCCCCACCATTTCTCCTTCACCCAAATCAAGATAGCTGATGTTCTGAAAGAGCTGCAAAATCTGGACCCCTACAAATCAGCCGGGCTAGACAATCTGGACCCTCTCTTTCTAAAATGATCTGCCGAAATTATTGCATCCCCTATTACTAGCCTGTTCAACCTCTCTTTCGTATCGTCTGAGATGCCCAAAGATTGGAAAGCTGCTGCGGTCATCCCCCTCTTTGAAGGAGGTGACACTCTACACCCAAACTGCTACAGACCTATATCTATCCTACCCAGTCTTTCTAAGGTCTTTGAAAGCCAAGTAAACAAACAGATTACCGACCATTTCGAATCCCACCGTACCTTCTCCGCTCTGCAATCTGGTTTCAGAGCTGGTCATGGGTGCACCTCAGCCACGCTCAAGGTCCTAAACGACATTATAACCGCCATCGATAAGAGACATTACTGTGCAGCCGTATTCATCGACCTGGCCAAGGCTTTCGACTCTGTCAATCACCACATTCTTATTGGCTGACTCGACAGCCTTGGTTTCTCAAATGATTGCCTCGCCTGGTTTACCAACTACTTCTCTGATAGAGTTCAGTGTGTCAAATCGGAGGGCCTGTTGGCAGTCTCTATGTGGGTGCCACAGGGTTCAATTCTCGGGCCGACTCTCTTCTCTGTATACATCAATGATGTCGATCTTGCTGCTGGTGATTCTCTGATCCACCTCTACGCAGACGACACCATTCTGTATACTTCTGGCCCCTCTTTGGACACTGTGTTAACTAACCTCCAGACAAGCTTCAATGCCATACAACTCTCCTTCCGTGGCCTCCAACTGCTCTTGAATGCAAGTAAAACTAAATGCATGTTATTCAATTCATCACTGCCCGCACCTGCCCGCCCGTCCAGCATCACTACTCTGGACGACTCTGACTTAGAATACGTGGACAACTACAAATACCTAGGTGTCTGGTTAGACTGTAAACTCTCCTTCCAGACTCACATTAAGCATCTCCAATCCAAAATTAAATCTAGAATCGGCTTCCTATATCGCAACAAAGCATCCTTCACTCATGCTGCCAAACATACCCTCGTAAAACTGACCATCCTACCGATCCTCGACTTCGGCGATGTCATCTATAAAATAGCCTCCAACACCCTACTCAACAAATTGGATACAGTCTGTCACGTTTTGTCATTAAAGCCCCATACACTACCCACCACTGCGACCTGTACGTTCTCGTTGGTTGGCCCTCGCTTCATACTCGTCGCCAAACCCACTGGGTACAGGTTATCTACAAGTCTCTGTTAGGTAAAGCCCTGCCTTATCTCAGCTCACTGGTCCCCATAGCGGCAACCACTCGTAGCACGCGCTCCAGCAGGTATATTTCACTGGTCACCCCCAAAGCCAATTCCTCCTTTGGTCACCTTTCCTTCCAGTTCTCTGCTGCTAATGACTGGAACGAACTGCAAACATCACTGAAGCTGGAGACTCACATCTCTCTCACTAGCTTTAAGCACCAGCTATCAGAGCAGCTTACAGATCACTGCACCTGTACATAGATGGGCTGTTTACAGATGGGCTATCTACCTCATCCCCATACTGTATTTATTTATTTATCTTTCTCCTTTGCACCCCAGTATCTCTACTTGCACATTCATCTTCTGCACATCTACCATTCCAGTGTTTAATTGCTATATTGTAATTACTTCGCCACCATGGCCTATTTATTGCCTTAACTCCCTTATCTTACCTCATTTGCACTCACTGTATATAGACTTTTGTTTTATTTTTTCTACTGTATTATTGACTGTATGTTTTGTTTATTCCATGTGTAACTCTGTGTTGTTGTATGTGTCGAATTACTATGCTTTATCTTGGCCAGGTCGCAGTTGCAAATGAGAACTTGTTCTCAACTAGCCTACCTGGTTAAATAAAGGTGAAAGAAAAAAGAAAAAAACTAGTTGTATTTCATTTTAGACAGACTTTTTAAAAATACCTTATTTGTATTATGATTTTTATTAATACTCTCTCAAGTAATCTAATATTAACGTCCATTCGGATTTTTGAATATTCAAATAACCGTGCCCATCCATAGTTGAGAGAAACTCTTTCCGCAGTCAGAGCAGTGGTAAAGCTTCTCTCCTGTGTGTATTCTCTGAACTTTTAGCTCAGCTGATGTTGTGAAGCACTTCCCACAGTCAGAGCAGTAGTAAGGCTTCTCTCCAGTATGTATCTGTTGGTGTGTTTTTACGTTGCCCAATTGGGAGAAACTCTTCTTAGTCAGAGCAGTAGTACAGCTTCTATCCTTTATGTATACATTGGTGTCTTTTTAAGTAGCTCAACACGGAGAAACTATTCCCACAGTCAGAGCAGAAGTAAGGTTTCTCCTGTGTGTGCTCTCTGATGAACATTAAGGTCATTTGATGTTATAAAGCATTTTTTATAGTCAGAGCAGGAGTAAGGCTTCTCTCCTGTGTGTTTATTTTGGTGTATTTTTAAGTGGCCCAGTTGAGAGAAACTCTCCAGGGTCAGAGCAGTAGTAAGGCTTCTCTCTTTTATGTATACGTTACTGTGTTTTTAAGTTATCCTTAACTCCCCAGTAGGAAATGCTGCCCGACCTATTGTTTTCTTTCTTTCTTATAGTGGATATAACATTGAAGATCTGACATTGTTTCAAAGGAACAAATTCAACATATTGTATTCAATGTTTGTCTATGTTGAAAATCAGTTAAAATTCTAACATAATCCTGTAGTTGAAATTCCACCCTCGAAACAACATTTTACAGTTGATGCCTTTTTCCAATCCAATGTATTTTTCACATAGATTCCACGTCACAATACGTTGAAACAACATTGATTCAACCAGTTTGTGCCGAGTGGGTAACTTCTAGAAAGATAGAACTTGCCCTTACCATGATAAACAGATTTTGCACCTCTTCTTCATCTTTAATGTTGACATTCAGCTCCAGTGTTTAACTGCTGTCTTCGAGCTTCATTGAGGCCATCTCTGGATCCTGCGGTGCAAACTGCTTTCCACTGTCACAATCAGGACCCAGTGACTCTAGGTTTGGACTCAGTGTGGAAGGAGAGAGGCAGGCTAGGTTTGTCCTCACTGTACTCACTGTTAATCTGGCAACTCTGGCTAGGATCCCATTCCTAAATAGAAGTCTGAGTTCAACCTCCTGGTCCTCCCCTGTGCATGCCACACCCTTCCCATGCTACTGTATGTATGATTACATTTTGAATGATGGCTGCCTAATATGCCGTGGTGCTTACAAACACAGTGTGAAAGGTGGTGGCAGATGTGGGCCAGCTGAGTTCACAGCCTTTTCACTCTGAGCATTCATATCAATGACTCACCCTGAAATGGACCATCAATACCAGAGTTCTACAATACTATTTACATAATAAACCAGGCATTTCAACAGCCCTGACCCTCAGTAAAGTTCTGGACATAAATTGAGCTCTAACAATGGGGTGTGGAAAGTGTGTGTTGAAATGGATACTGTAGTGGTGTGAGAAAGGTAACAAAAGCTTCCTGTTTCCATTCCGCAATTGTAAGGTGTCATTCTTGAACGTCGTTGTAATAATGTCCATGAACTTTGGCACCACGTCAATAAACAAGCTTGAGAAAATATTGGTCGTAGGATTTAATACATAAGTCAGGTTTTCCAGAGCTTCAATGTGTATGTGCTGCAGAGCAATGTAAGGGTGACTGTACTGCACGTAGCAGGGAGCCTGAGTGTGTGTTGGGAAGGCAGAGGAGTGCAGAAATAAAGACATCCCAGCAGGCATTCATTAGTGAAGGGGATTTATAGTAACAAGCCCTGAGGAAACCAAGTAGTCAGTAGACTCAACACACTCCTCTGTCTCTTTGCTTGTGTGAGAGCTAAGATTTACATCTACTTATAGTACAGTGTCTTCAGAAAGTATTCAGACCCCTTGAATTGTTCCACATTTTGTTACGTTACAGCCTTATTCTAAAAATATATATATACACTACCGTTCAAGTTTGGGGTCAATTAGAAATGTCCTTGTTTTTGAAAGAAAAGCAAATTTCTTTGTCCATTACAATAACATCAAATTGATCAGAAATACAGTGTAGACATTGTTAATGTTGTAAATGACTATTGTAGCTGGAAACGGCAGATTCTTTATGGAATATCTACATAGGCTTACAGAGGCCCATTATCAGCAACCATCACTCTTGTGTTCCAATGGCACGTTGTGTTAGTTAATCCAAGTTGATCATTTTAAAAGGCTAATTGATCATTAGAAAACCCTTTTGCAATTATGTTAGCACATCTGAAAACTGGTGTTCTGATTAAAGAAGCAATAAAACTGGCCTTTAGACTAGTTGAGTATCTGGAGCATCAGCATTTGTGGGTTCGATTACAGGCTCAAAATGGCCAGAAACAAAAAACTTTCTTCTGAATCTCGTCAGCCTTCATTTCTTAGAACAAGAATAGACTATTCCATGCGAAAAATTGCCAAGAAACTGAAGATCTCGTACAACGATGTGTAGTACTCCCTTCACAGAACAGCACAAACTGGCCCTAACCAGAATAGAAAGAGGAGTGGGAGACCCCGGTGCACAACTGAGCAAGAGGACAAGTACATTAGTGTCTAGTTTGAGAAACAGACGCCTCACAAGTCCTCAACTAGCAGCTTCATTAAATAGTACCCGCAAAACAACAGTCTCAACGTCAACAGTGAAGAGGCAACTCTGGGATGCTGGCCTTCTAGGTAGAGTTGCAAAGAAAAATCCATATTTCAAACTGGCCAATAAAAAGAAAAGATTAAGATGGGCAGAAGAACACAGACACTGGACAGAGGAACTCTGCCAAGAAGGCCAGCATCCCGGAGTCGAGACTGGTGTTTTGCAAGTACTATTTAATGAAGCTGCCAGCTGTGCCACTCAGGAGGCCAAGCCTTATTCTAAAATGTATTACATTTTTAAAAATCCTCATAAATATACACACAATACCCTATAATGACAAAACGAAAACAGGTTTTTAGACCTTTTAGTACATTTATTAAAAATAAAAAAAGTATTCAGACCTATGAGACTCAAAATTGAGCTCAGGTGCATTCGGTTTCCATTGATCATCCTTGAGATGTTGCTACAACTTGATTGGAGTCCACCGGTGGTAAATTCAATTGATTGGACATGATTTGGAAAGGCACACCCCTGTCTATACAAGGTCCCACAGTTGACAGTGCATGTCAGAGCAAAAACCAAGCCATGTGGCTGAAAGAATTGTCCATAGACCTCCGAGACAGGACTGTCGAGGCACAGATCTGGGGAAGGGTACCAAAAAATGTCTGCAGCATTGAAGTTCCCCAAGAACACAGTGGCCTCCATTTATTCTTAAATAGAATAAGTTTGGAACCACCAAGACTCTTCCTAGAGCTGGCCGTCCGGCCAAACTGAGCAATTGGGGGAGAAGGGCCTTGGTCAGGGAGGTGACCAAGAACCTGATGGTCTCTCTGACAGAGCTCCAGAGTTCCTCTGTGGAGATGGGAGAACCTTCCAGAAGGACAACCATCTCTGCAGCACTCCACCAATCAGGCCTTTATGGTAGAGTGGCCAGACGGAAGCCACTCCTCAGTAAAAGGCACATGACAGCCCACTTGGAGTTTGCCAAAAGGCAACTGTAGACTCTCAGACAAGATTCTCTGGTCTGATGAAACTAAGACTCTTTGGCCTGAATGCCAAGCGTCGTGTCTGTAGGATACTTGGCAACATCCCTACGGTGATGCATGGTGGTGGCAGAATCAAGCTGTGGGGATGGTTTTTTTAGCGGCACGGACTGGGATACTAGTCAAGATCGAAGGAAAGATTAACGTAGCAAAGTACAGAGAGATCCTTGATGAAAACCTGTTCCAGAGTGCTCAGGACCTCAGACTGGAGCGAACGTACACCTTCCAACAGGACAACGACACTAAGCACACAGCCAAGACAATGCAGGAGTGGCTTCGGGACAAGTCTCTGAATGTTCTTGAGTGGCCCAGCCAGAGCCCAGACTTGAACCCAGTCGAACATCTCTGGAGAGACCTGAAAATAGCTGTGCAGCGAAGCTCCCCATCCAACTTGACAGAGCTTGAGAGGATCTGCAGAGAAGAATGGGAGAAACTCCCCAAATACAAGACTGACAAGCTTGTAGCGTCATACCCAAGAAGACTCGAGACTGTAATCCCTGCCAAAGGTGCTTCAACAAAGTACTGAGTAAAGGGTCTGAATACTGATGTAAAAAAATCCTAAAAACCTGTTTTTGCTTTGTCATTATGGGGTATTGTGTGTCGATTGATGACGAAAAAATATGACTTAATACATTTTAGAATAAGGCGTAACAACATGTAACGTAACAACATGTGGAAAAACTTTCCGAATGCACTGTATATCAGCTAAGTGTCTGTTTTGTACTGAGAATTGTACAGGTTGAACCTCCATTAAGCCTATTCTCTGTCTTTTTCTCTCAGGAGATAGCGTTCCCCAAGATGGTGGCCAGCTGCTGTCGCTTCCTGTGTTACTTCTGCAGGATCAGTCGTCAGAACCAGAAGGCCATGTTTGACCACCTCAGCTACCTCTTGGAAAACAGCAGCGTGGGCCTGGGTAGGTACACCTGGGTCTAATTTATTAGTACACACTGTATTAAAACAGAAAACAAAATCAAGCGTTTATTATTGGGCAAGTTCAAGGCACTCCTTCCCTGTTTCAGTCAGTTTTTTTTATGACCTTGCTTAGCACTTTACACCTCTGGCTTTATGGAGCATATCTGACAGGAAAATGACATGATTTAACCAGCGTCTCTTATTTGATATTGGGACGACTGGCTCATACTGTAGTTACACTGGGTGTGACAACATCTCTGACGCTGTTCTCATTATTATGGACAATAATCTCATTGGGGCCTCAGGTTAGGTCCTTGAGCTGTCAGTCTGCGTACATTAGACACACATCTGAGATTAAAGGTGTGTGTGTGTGTGTGTTTGTGTGTGTGTGTTCGGCCAGTCGGTCGTGTTGAGAATTCATCAGTTGAGAGGGTAATTGTACATTCTATCAGGAGAGATGCCACAGTCACTCTGAACACCCTGCTTTGGCAGAGAGAGATTGCTTCTCTTCTGGAATAACTCACACACAGAATGGTCCACAGGCAAAGGATAATCTAATCACAGTCTTGCACCTGTATTAGACAAAGCCTTTGAGCGTTAGTGTACAGATATTTTACACATTTTTGAATATTTCTGTTTATGAAAACACAGAAATGGAAGTGTCCTTTACATCAGTGATTTCTCCTCAAACAGTGTTCATAGGCTTGGATAAACTCAGTGAAACAATAGAAGCTATGTGTAATTGTTGCAAGTAGGAGCTGGAAAGTTTGGTTTAGATCAGTATCACTCAGCTGTTGGCAGATGAACAATCTGCCAGTCCAATCAGAGCCTGGTCCTGGTTCATAAGTGTAAATGCTGCTCCCTGCTGTTGGCTTTATGTTACTCCCACTATCTCCCATCTCAATGATTTATGATTTATGGTCCCACACATAACGAAAAATACATTGCAGACAAAATTACTTTTCAATTTGCATACATTTAAAACATTAACATAGACATTACAGATTTTATATAAAAAATAAAATAAAGACACAAATTTACACAATTGCTGACTACCTCAGACTTAGTGGAATGGAGATTTGTTCTCTATATACCATAATTGTTGTAAATGCCTGTAAGAAAGAAGCTACTTTAATTGGATCCTATATATGTTTTCTGCCCACAGCGTCCCCGGCCATGAGGGGCTCTACTCCTCTAGACGTGGCTGCCTCCTCTGTGATGGACAACAACGGCCTGGCCTTGGCCCTGGAGGAACCCGACCTGGATAAGGTAGGAGATGCTGTCTCTAGTGGATTTGTGTATGTTGATGTGTGTGCATTAGAATTAGTGTTTTGTGTCTATGTGTTTAATATTATCCTCAGTACATGTGTCTGTTATTAAGCTTGTCCTGGTTGTGTCTTGATTGTGTCCTGATTTGTGTCCTGGTTGTGTGTTGCAGGTGGTGACGTACCTAGCAGGCTGTGGGCTCCAGAGCTGTCCCATGCTGCTGGACAAAGGTTACCCTGACATCGGTTGGAACCCCATAGAGGGCGAGCGCTACCTCTCCTTCCTGCGCTTTGCTGTCTTTGTTAATGGTAGCTAGGACACTGTACTGTAATGACTGTCAACAGCTACTGTACTGAACCTTGGTCTCTGTAGGGTAGTGGAAAATGGGGCTTGGTACTGTACGGTGCCTTCCACACCAGGTGTAGGCAGTGTTAGAGAGGGCCTGTCTGTATGCTGCAGAGCAGGCTAGACTGCCTGAGAATGTTAGTATCTGGGAGCTACAACCTCAGTGCCAGTAGAGCTCAGTGGAGGAACAGCTCCTGGCTGAAAGAGCAGGGCAGCCATTAATTTCTTTCCTGACAGTGATGGACCAAAAAAAAATAGCGATACATTGGCAAGCACTCACTAGATGAGGTTTATATCTGATGCTGTTCACCTCTGAGGCATTTGGGTGCTCGTGGGAGTATTATGTCTATGTCAGAGTTGTTGATATATGTGTGTGTTTTTCCACCTCCAATGCATTTTTCTGTGCATCTTGTGTCGATGTCAATGTGCTAATGCAGTTTACCACTGATATATTTGTTTTGTTAACCTGGTGTGTGTGTCTGTGTGTGTGTTCCAGGTGAGAGTGTGGAGGAGAACTCCAGTGTGGTGGTGAAGCTACTGATCAGGCGTCCAGAGTGTTTTGGTCCGGCCCTGAGAGGAGAGGGGGGTAACGGGCTGCTAGCAGCCATGAAGGAGGCCATCAAGATCTCTGAGAACCCTGCTCTGGACCTGCCCTCCTCTGCCCAGGGGGTCAGCTCTGACATGTAAGATACATACTGTACCTGCCATAGCTATAGAGCAAGAGCTAACAGCATACCCAGCTGGAACATAACATTCTATTTAAAGTCATGTTCTCAGAACGTTCAGAGAACATTAAACATTCTTCTGTGGGCATTTCAGTACTTCAGCATAATGTTTTCTGCAGGTTTCCTCATGGTTCTATTTAAACACATGTTCTCAGAACATTAAGAAAGCGTTCCATAAAAACCACAAGAAAACATTAGTAACGTTCTAAGAATGTTATTTTTTAAACATATACAGTACCAGTCAAAAGTTTGGAGACACCTATTCATTCAAGGGTTTTTCTTTATTTTTACTATTTTCTACATTGTAGAATAATAGTGAAGACATCAAAACTATTAAATAACACATATGGAATCATGTAACAACCAAAAATGTATTAAACAAATCAAAATCAATTTTATATTTGAGATTCTTCAAAGTAGCCACCCTTTGCCTTGATGACATTCTTGGCATTCTCTCAACCAGCTTCACCTGGAATGCTTTTCCAACAGTCTTGAAGGAGTTCCCACATAGGCTGAGCACTTGTTGGCTGCTTTTCCTTGACTCTTGTCGTGGAAATATTGAATCAAATATTTTTCAGATACCGGAACTTGTAAATTCAATTAGACTTTATTACAAAAGTAACAGAAGCCGAGCAAATCCATGGAAGAGCTTTTATACCTTTCCACTCTTGCATAACATACATAGTAACTACTTTCTATGTAAATGATTAACACCCCTTGGCCCTGCGCCACCATTATCTTTCTGTCTCAATTCTGGCTTGTTTACGCCCACATCTGACTTATCTTGCTCAAGTTTAGATTATATTGGTGGCGACACCACAGTTCTAATACAACAAAATAATACATTTATTGCATATACTGTATATGTTCCTAATATAAGTGCTTTTCTAATAGTACTTGATTAATACAAATATATCTTCCCAGTATGTAACATGTCTCCCCAATGTCTTGTGGTTCTAGTGTTGATTAACTAAAGTACATAGTCACTGGCCTTCACAAGTTCAGGCCTATGTTGCCTATGAATGATTAACCCATATACGTATGATCACAAGATCAGACATGGCCCAGAACGGTCAAGTCTGTTGTTCCAGCTTGGCACGTTCACGTAGATTCTACTTACGTTCTGTATTTACATGTCTAACAGGTAGCTTTATATTGGACCAGCTTTATACATTCACATGGATCCAGGCTACGTTATGCTTACACATGTCTAATGATTAACCCCATATTGATATATGTTCATATATGTTCCCCACTTCTGACAAAACAGTATAGATACTGGAAAATCCCCATGATGTCATGGATTTCTCCTACTCTGCGGTCCAACTCATCCCAAACCATCTCAATTGGGTTGAGGTTGGATGATTGTGGAGGCCAGGTCATCTGATACAGCACTCCATCACTCTCCTTCTTGGTCAAATAGCCCTTACTCTGCCTGGAAGTATGCCATAGTCCTGTTGAAAATCAAGTAATAGTCTCACTAAGCGCAAACCAGATGGAATGGAGTATCGCTGTAGTAGCCTTGCTGGTTAAGTGTGCCTTGAATTCTCAATAAATAACTGACAGTGTAACCAGCAAAGCATCCCCACACCCTCACATCTCCTCCTCCATGCTTCACAGTGGGAAATACACATGCAGAGATCATCCGTTCACCTACACCGCGTCTCACTAAGACACAGTGGTTGGAACCAAAAATATCACATTTGGACTCATCAGACCAAAGGACAGATTTACACCGGTCTAATGTCCATTGCTCGTGTTTCTTGGCCCAAGCAAGTCTCTTCTTATTATTGGTGTCCTTTAGTAGTGGTTTCTTTGCAGCAATTTGACCATGAAGGCCTGATTCACTCAGTCTCCTCTGAACAGTTGATGTTGAGATGTGTCTGTTACTTGAACTCTGTAAAGCATTTATTTGGGCTGCAACTAATGAACTAATCCTCTGCAGCAGAGGTAATTCTGGGTCTTCTTTTCCTGTTGGCGGTCCTCATGAGAGCCAATTTCATCATAGCGCTCGATGTTTCTTGTGACTGCACTTGAAGGAACTTTCAAAGTTCTTGAAATCTTCCACATTGACTGACCTTCATGTCTTAAAGTAATGGTGGACTGTCTCTTTGCTTATTTGAGCTGTTCTTGCCATAATATGGACTTGGTCTTATACCAAATAGAGCTATCTTCTGTATACCACCCCTACCTTGTCACAGCACAACTGATTGGCTCAATCGCATTAAGTAGGAATGAAATTCGGCAAATTAACTTTTAAGAAGGCACACCTGTTAATTTAAATGTATTCCAGATGACTACCTCATGAACATGGTTGAGAGAACACTTTTTTGGTTACTACATGATTCCATATGTGTTGTTTCATAGTGTTGGTGTTCATAATAGTGTTATTCTACGCTGTAGAAAATAGTAACAATA
Source organism: Salvelinus namaycush (assembly GCF_016432855.1). Taxonomy (NCBI): domain Eukaryota; kingdom Metazoa; phylum Chordata; class Actinopteri; order Salmoniformes; family Salmonidae; genus Salvelinus; species Salvelinus namaycush. Next base: position 27,408,514 of record NC_052334.1, on the reverse strand, counting down.
AAGAAAAACCCTTGAATGAGTAGGTGTGTCCAAACCTTTGACTGGTACTGTACATCCTGTTATCTATCCACTATCTTGTTCAGGTGTGTTTGCCGCATCCATTAATTGGTCACACCTGATCTTAAAGAGTGCTTGATTCCTTTGAAATGGGTTCTGTTTATATAGACTAAAATTAACAACTTTTCATGAGTAAAAAATGTATGGCATGCTAACTCCATCCTGGTGGCGCGGTGGACTGATTGCGTGGATAGAGAACAGAGGATCACATGTTTGAATCTAACTGACGCCATGCCACAATAAAAAAGACGTGTTAGCATGATTAATGTGTCCTATCTCTGCTTGGAATTAAAAACAGTTAACCTAAGCCAGCAGTGTTATCAAAAGTCTTAGTGAAACATGTTCTCAGACCGTAATTTAATTACCTTCAAATAGCCTATAATTTTCATTCTCAGAAAATAATAAAACCTCCCAGGAAAACGTTCAGGGAACCATAGTAAAGCGTTCTCAGAACCTCCCTGCAACCTAAAAATGTATGTTCCCAGAACAGGCAAAATTTTCACTTCCGTTCTAAGAACGTTTATAAAACGTTTCATTTTACCAGTCAGGAAGCTTATGGCTTTGTTCCCAGAACCATTGGGAAACCAAATACATACGTTCCTACAACTTCCAAAGAACCAAATGTGTTAGCTGGGTAGAGCTAATAGTACATGGCAAAGTAAACCCTGTAAGATCCTCATCAGTTAATTAAGATAACAAGACCCATCAGACCTTCTCACTCCCCCTTCTGTGTTTGTTGTGGGCAGGTCTGCTGAGGATGATGAGGAGGAAGAGGTGGTTCACATGGGGAATGCCATCATGTCCTTCTACTCTGCCCTCATCGACCTATTGGGACGCTGTGCCCCAGAGATGCACGTGAGTTTAGCTGATGGTCCCATCACAGATCATATGTACTCTTACCTACTCTGAGTTCATTTGCATTCGAAACATCTCAGCATCTGTTCACTCTGACTCACCTGGATAAGTAAAGGTTGAATGAATGTATGTTCTCCACCAATAGGACTAATGCCCTTCTCATCCTCCCTCAGTTGATTAACAAGGGGAAAGGGGAGGCCCTGCGTATCCGTGCCATCCTGCGCTCCCTAGTGCCCACTGAAGACCTGGTGGGCATCATCAGCATAGCCCTCAAGATGCCTGTCATTCACAAAGGTAGAGGACTGCCCAGTAAAATTGGTTGAGTTATTCATAATAAAGTAGGAAACCCAAGGGTGGTGCTGAAGTGCTGTTGATCCCAGCTCACAGTGCATGTCTGTCTACCTCCCACAGCTTTGAGTAAGCCTGCTCTGCTCTCCTCATCTCCCTCTCATTTCTGTTCTGTTACTGTGTATTTTTCTCTATTGATTGCTCTACACAAGCAAGGCAACGCTCGGATCTTAAGGCGCTGCTAGCTAGCACCGCCACACAACGAGAGCTGTCAGCTAGCCAACAACCTACTGGCCACACAGTGGTTGAACCAACGTGGAATAGATGTTAAATTTACATCTATGCCCAGTGGGAACTGAATCACTCAGCTGTGTCTCCCTCCACAGAAACCCTGCAGTGCTGCTAATGAATACGTATGGCTTTCTTCAACAGAAGAGACTTGATAGAATGTATGGGTAGCTCTCCAGCTGTGTGAATACTGCAAGAAAAACATGTAGAACACAAGTCATATTTACACAGAGACTCACCACCTCCATATTCTTATTTTGTTTTCCTCCTTTGTGTATCTCACCATTTTCTATATCCTATTTTCACTTTCTCCACCTCTCTATCTCCACCACAGACGGCACTGTGACCGAGCCTGATATGGCGGCCAGTTTCTGCCCGGACCACAAGGCCCCCATGGTGCTATTCCTGGACCGGGTCTATGGTATCGAGGACCAAAGCTTCCTACTTCACCTGCTGGAAGTGGGCTTCCTGCCAGACCTGCGAGCCTCTGCTTCTCTGGACACGGTAGGTGGTGGGCTCACCCTCAGCTGAGAGGTGGGAGACCATATTAGGCAAAGGCATCAAGTTGTTTGTTTTACCATCTAGTTCGTTGTTTACCAGACAAGTGGGTTGCGGTATTCAAGGATGTGGGAGTTGAGTGGAGTGGATGCTGTGTATTTAAGCGCTTGTGTGTGAGAGGGAGTTGGTGTATTTAAAACTGATTGTCTAAAAAGTCTGGTGTGTGTGTGGGCTGACTGGAGTATTTGTGGAGGTTGACCCTGGTGATTGCCTTGGCAGGCAGGCGGTGAGCCTCTTGACAAGGGCTGGAATATCCCTGGCTCTGCTTGTTTTGGATCTTTTTCTGAGACAACCTTCCACCCCAGCCCCAGCACAAGTCCAAGAATAGCCCCTGAGCCACCAGCCGCCCCACTCCTATACAGACACACAGCACGTTGATCCACACTAGGAAGCGCTAATGATCAACTACCCACGTAATCCAGCAGTTAGAAAATATAAGTCTGCTTGATTCCCATGCAACAAGATGCTAAGCTCAGAGTTCCAGGCCTGGTATTAGAGAGTAGTACTCTGTAGATATGACTAGCCCTAGGAGGACACAGTGCTTTGCCCCGCTGTTTTAGTTCCTCATCAGCAATTCCCTAAGGACAAATGTGCAGATTTAGCTTCACACTTGGCTTCTGTTTGCAGTAGTTGAAAGTCTTATCTGTGAGCATACCTAATGATAGTGATTGTGGAACAGTTGAAGTTGTGCTTAGGTGGTGAGATGACTGCTATATGACAGGTCTATTGTGCCCTCTGACCACTCCCCTGTAGGAGGTACTCAGCACCACAGAGACAGCTCTGGCCATGAACAGGTACATTGGCTCTGCCATGCTTCCCCTGCTCACCCGCTGTGCCCCCCACTTCGCTGGCACAGAGCACTACGCCACGCTAATCGACTCCACGCTACACACCATCTACAGGCTGTCCAAGGGCCGCTCGCTCACCAAGGCCCAGAGAGATGCTATCGAGGAGTGTCTGCTGGCTGTCTGCAGGTAAGGTGTTCCACTATGTACTCTTGGAAGCAATGTGTGGCCACTGTGTGGCCATAGAAACACTTAAGCTAAACAGAAGCAGTATTATTCTGGGTGATGTCTCTCTGATCTCCTGTTCCCTCCCTGGTCCTCCTCTGTCTGCAGGTACCTCCGCCCCTCCATGCTGCAGCAGCTCCTGCGCCGCCTGGTCTTTGACGTGCCCTTGCTGACAGAGTACTGCAAGATGCCTCTCAGGGTATGTGTCCTCTCCTTCCCTCTACCTCTCTCTTCCTCTGCCCTCCTGCCCCCTCTCTCTTCCTCTGCCCTCCTGCCCCCCCCTCTCTCTTCCTCTGCCCTCCTGCCCCCCCTCTCTCTTCCTCTGCTCCCCCCCCCCCCCCCCGCTCTGTCTCTCACTCCGTCTCTCTCCTATTAACGATGTTGTTCCCAGCATTAAGCAGATGTTGGCAGTTGTGCTGTTTTTAATACAACAGCTGAGCGTCGGAGAGCAGAGAGCAGCCTGGAAGAATTGAATTGAACCGTGTTGACTCCACTGCTCCTCTCTGTCAGAGTTTTCCCTCCAGAGAGACTGTAGTAATAATAGCAGCCTGCCTGTGGAAGACTGAACACAGTTGATTCTGCCTCCACTCACATGGGGCACTTGTCTGTTTTTATGCCGAGCTAGTAAGAACTAATTTTGCATGACGTATCATCAGCTTGAGATCCTACGTGGGATGTTTGGCTCGGTGCCAGGATGTTGTGTTTCGGTATGCCAGTTACTAAGGCGTCTGTTTGCCAATCCTTCAGTGTAGCTCACAGCAGAGTGGACATACATCCTCCCACCAAGTCTAATGGACTGACCTTTGACCCTGTGTGTCCTCCACAGCTCTTGACCAACCACTACGAGCAGAGCTGGAAGTACTACTGTCTGCCGTCAGGCTGGGGCAGCTACGGCATGGCCTCAGACGAGGAACTGCTCCTCACAAAGAAGATCTTCTGGGGTGTCTTGGATTCGCTCTCACAGAGGGTAAAGCGACGTCACCTCTAACACAGCACCCAGGAGAACGTCAGGTCTCCAACAGGGCTCCTAGTTAAGCCTTCAAAGGCTGATAATGAGCCAATCAAACCAGGGCTGTACTGAGCTTTGATCATCAAGCCAATAGGTCATAACCTTCAGTAATCTTGTACCACGTTTTTGACAGTGAGCATTGGTATACGATTGAATTTTCTGTCAGAATGTCTCATTGCCTTTCCTTTTCCTTGTTTTGCATTTCAATTTTTCAAATCAAAGTAGATGTTGAATATGAACATTAATTTCATGATGGTCCTCTTTTTGATGTAAATGTCTGGACATGTGTGCACATCTTGGAGTGCACACATGAAAATGAAGCTGGTGAGAGAGAGCCCAGGCTGAGAACATCATCAATCTCTGTATCTGCTCTGTATTTATACATTTTTTATTTAACCATTATTTAACTAGGCAAGTCAGTTAAGAACACATTCGGCCAACCCCGGCCAAACCCAGATGACGCTGGGCCGATTGTGCGCCGCCGTATGGGACTCCCAATCACAGCCAGATATGATACAATCTGGATTCGAACCAGGGAATGTAGTGACGCCTATTGCACGGAGATGCAGTGCCTTAGACCGCTGCGCCACTAACTGGAATGACTCTGCATTAAGCATCTTTTGTATCCTCTAGCCATTCCTGCAGTCTCTAGTCACTAGATTAGCCTTATTGAGACCTCAGTGTAGCTTTCTTTGATAATTCACTAATCACACACTGTCTCCCAGCAGAAGTACGATGCAGATCTCTTTAAGATGGCCATGCCCTGTCTGAGTGCCATATCTGGGGCCTTACCGCCTGACTACATAGACTCCACCATCAGCACCACCCTGGAGAAGCCTGTGTCTGTGGATGCTCAGGGCAACTTCGACCCCAAACCCATCAGCACAGCCAAGTGAGTGGCCATCAGAGACTAGTGTACAGGGTGACTGTCCGAGCAAATTAAGGACAATTTAAATAAAGTGATACCACTCTGACTTGTAATTGAATAGCTTTTTATTCATTGGTGCCACTTGAAATTATGCACAAAATTTATGTTATGTAATCTGCAGTGCCTTTATATACTTTGACTGTGCATTTGCATATGCTTTATTCCAGTATGCATTATTTTGGATGCTCCAGATTTATACCTGCAGTGAGTAATTTTTACTCTGTCTTTACAGCATATCTCTTCCAGAGAAACTGGAAAATGTTGCCAACAAATATGCTGAGCATTCCCATGACAAATGGTCAGCCGAGAAGGTAGGCCAAAGATGAGCTCCTCTACCATGGTAACGTGAATTTGATGCTGCAAAATGACACCAGGAATCAATTCTTTATTGCAGGGCATAAAGATTAAGAATAAAATGCTTTGGCACTGTATTTTATAAAGGCTTTCTAGTACTCCCTTGGAAGGAATACTATGAGGCTTGTTTCAGGGTTGCTCACTCTATCCTATTTGTTTTTATTTATGGTTGAAGAACTAGCTGGTCAAATGTAATATCAGCTCTGTAGAAGGGTCATACTTGTCTCTGCACTTCAGGTGATGTTGGGATGGAAGTACGGAGACTGTATAGATGAGAAGGCCAAGACTCACCCTCAGCTCAGGACCTACAAAGGCCTTACAGAGAAGGTGTAGTTCATTGCAGCATTACACAGCATAGGGTTTGAATTTCAACTACAGCATGTGCTAATGTGAGGACTAGTGACCTCCTAACTGATTGTTAACTCTTGGTGTGTGTATCCGTGTCTGTGTGCTGTGTTAACTCCTGTTGTCCTCAGGAGAAGGAGATCCACAGGTTGCCGGTGAGGGAGACTCTAAAGAGCATGCTGGCTATGGGCTGGAACATTGACAGGACCAAGGATGGAGAGACCATGTCCCTACGGGAGAGTGAGAAGATGCGGAAGATCTCCCAGTCCTCCTCTCAGGTACTCAGTCTGATGGCCCGCTCCTCCTAGTGCTGTATATACCAGGACTGCTGAGTCGGATGTTCAATGTTTCTTTTGACTTCGTTTTTCATGTTGTATTTTGGCAGGGTAACGGTTTCAACCCAACACCAATAGACACCAGCAATGTGGTTCTGTCTAGAGAGTTACAGGTGAGTGAACCTCAGTTGTTAATTTGTAGCTGTAAATAACTATTTTGCTTATGACTAGGCTGTGAATATGTTATTTAATTAACAGATGTTCTCTTTGCTCAAGGGCATGATGGAGGTTGTGGCTGAGAATTATCACAACATCTGGGCTAAGAAGAAAAAGAATGACCTTGGAATTAGAGGTGATTCTATAATACTCTTCAATCACTTTGAGATGGAGGAGCCAGAGGAATGTAGTCAGAGTAAATGTGAGATTTATTGATTCTCTTTGTTTCAGTGTTGTTGTTTGTGGTTCCAGGTGGGGCAACTCACCCTCTGCTAGTGCCCTATGACACCCTGACTGCCAAAGAGAAGGCCCGGGACAAAGAGAAGGCCCAGGACCTGTTCCGCTTCCTACAGATCAATGGCTATGCTATCACCAGGTCAGTGAGTGCGTGTGTGGGTGCATGTGTGGGTGTGAAAACTAAAGACACCTTCAGTCAAGACCGAAGACATTGATGTGTGTTGGTGTGACATAATTACACTTCATCATTCCCTTCCTTTTGTGTTGTAGATGTCTGAAGGATATGGAGCAGGACTCTTCCTCCATGGAGAAGAGGTTTGCCTACAAGTTCCTCAAGAAGCTCCTCAAGTATGTGAACTCAGCCCAGGAGTTCATTGCCCACCTTGGTAAGAGCCTACTTAACGTTCATATCCATGTCTTTGAATGCTCCTCTACCTTTTGTCTGTTATGGACAATGCTGCCTCAGTCTTCTCTTTATTGACCTTTGACCTTGTCATTTCAGAGGCCATGGCTACCAGTGGTAAGACAGACAAGTCACCTCATGAGCAAGAAATCAAGTTTTTCGCCAAAGTGAGAATATTGTGAATCTGTGAAACAAATGAACATTTAAATGCAGTAGATGAGATTGCACAAAGATTGTCACACATCTCCTAAAATGTTTTTTTTGCCTTTAGGTCCTCCTCCCTCTGATAGACCAGTACTTCAAGAACCACTGTCTCTACTTCCTGTCTTCTCCCAGTAAGAACCTGAGCAGCAGCGGCTATGCATCTAATAAGGAGAAGGAGATGGTCACCAGGTCGGTACACTACCATCTCACTATCCTGCAGCGAGTTACACTTTCTCACTACCTGTGTATGCTACTTACCTACTCTTCTCTTAATACTCCCTTCATCTTGTCATCTTTTCCACCTCTTACCCTTTAACCTCCCTGCTTTCGTTCTTTCTCTTTCTCTTTTTTCCAGCCTGTTCTGTATACTGGCAGCTCTTGTCAGACACAGGATTTCCCTCTTCGGTAAGGAGCTGATTCAGCGCTTTTTTAAATTGCTTTCATGAATGACTTAGTGTGTGATATGTGTGCTAATCGCTGTACTGTGTTCTCCTGTAGGGAGTGACTCCACCACCATGGTGAGCTGTCTCCACATCCTGGCCCACACACTGGACACCAGGTGGGTGGAGCTCAGTCCTATAGTCCTATGTCACAATATACATCCACAGAGTTTGAAATTAAATCAAAGGTTTGAAAGAGGTCTGTTACGTAGCAATTTTACAGCACATGTCATTGGGAAAGAGGCCACCTCATGTCTAACCTATACAACATTACATTACTTACATTACAACATGTTTATACTCACCAGTTTGTGTTATTCATGCCATCTTGGAATCATTGACATTAAGAGAAAAAACTCCCACGGGCATTTATACAAGTACACTTAGCATGCATAGACAACATGTACTGTAGCCAGCTCTGGGCTCCTAGTGTTCTTCAGAACCAATGTGTGGTTCAGGCAACAGTTCTAAAAACGGAGGTTAAAATAGCAATGCATTAAACATGATGTTGATACTGAGGATGTAGTTACTGTACTGTGCCTGCCCATAGGCTTTGTCTTTCACCTCCCTTCCTGTGGGAGATTCAACACAGAATCAAAAAACATTACGACAAGTCACAATATACTTGACAAAATATTGACTAATCTAATCTGCTTAATGTATCAAACCGTTTTGGGGGGGTGTAATATTTCTGCACATACCTACACTGACAACCTTCCCTTGAATCTAGATATTTACATAATTTACTGTATAAATCATGCACTGTAAATATTCAAGGTCAGATGGGAGCTCAAATCACAGTCCCTTGGGAGCTCTCTGTACGAAAATGAACCTGTCCTTTGGGAACTCTTCAATCATACGGAAATTATTGTTCTCAAAAACACTAACTTTAATATCCCACATGGGGACATTGTGTGGTTATTGTGTGCAAAAATGGCAACAATGACAGACTACACACTCCTCCATCATTATTAACCCCTTCCCTCTGACAGGACGGTGATGAAGTCTGGCTCAGAGCTGGTGAAGGCGGGGTTAAGGACGTTCTTCGAGAACGCAGCGGAGGACCTGGAGAAGACCTTTGAGAACCTGAAGTTGGGGAAGTTCACCCACTCCCGCTCACAGATGAAGGGCGTGTCCCAGAACATTAACTACACCACGGTGGCACTACTGCCCATCCTCACTGCCCTGTTTGAACACATCACCCAGCACCACTTTGGAGTGGACCTGCTCTGTGAGTGACCACAGCAAGACCTACAGCTGTAGGAGACGGGAGGAGTGGAGCACTGCGCTTTAAATCATGTCGCTGACGCTGTGCATATCAATGTAAACACGCTTTCTGCTTTGTGTTTTCAGTGGATGATGTCCAAGTGTCATGCTATCGTATCCTGACCAGCCTGTATGCACTCGGGACTGGAAAAAACATCTACGTGGAAAGGTAGTATTATTTACATATTGATATGAGACTGCTATCACATCACAGATAGTATAAATCTGTGTCTGTCTCTTCTTCTCCCCTGCAGGCAGCTGCCGGCCCTGGGGGAGTGTCTGGCCACCCTGGCAGGCGCCATGCCTGTGGCCTTCCTGGAGCCTCTGCTCAACAAACACAACCCCTGCTCTGTGTTCAACACCAAGACTGCCCGCGAACGCGCCAGTGAGTTCCACACTATTATGATGCTGTATACCGTAATACTGCATTAAATGGTTGTTTGCTTATCATGTGTGTTGTGTCGTGGTTATGTTTGTGTTGTGTTTGTGTTTGTGTAGTCCTAGGCATGCCAGACGTGGTGGAGGAGATGTGTCCGGAGATGCCTCGTCTAGACGTCCTGATGAAGGACATCAACGACATGTCTGAGTCTGGGGCGCGCTACACAGAGATGCCCCACGTCATCGAGGTGGTGCTGCCCATGCTGTGTAACTACCTGTCCTACTGGTGGGAGAAGGGCCCAGAGAACCAGGCGTCTCCGCACAGCGGGGGCAGTGTCTTCTCCACCACCGTCACCTCAGAACACCTCAGCCTCATCCTGGGAAACATCCTGAAGATCCTCAACAGCAACCTGGGCATCGACGAGGCCTCCTGGATGAAGAGGATCGCAGGTTAGTTGGGTTGCATTACTGTGTGGGAGTGTACAGCAGTCTGTCACAGTGGGTTGGAGCTTTAGGAAACATACTGCTTTTGAGGGAAAAACAATTTGCATATTTGTATACAGTACTGATCAGATGATCCATAGACTGACAAAAGATTGTCTTTTGCATTCCTAGCAAGAGTGCTTTTGTTTTGTTTTATTTTTAATTTCTAAGAAAAACAACTGACAATGTGTTTCTCACTATGACTTCTGTGGGTGCAGTGTACGCCCAGCCTATCATCAGTAAGGCCAGGGCTGTTCTGTTGAAGAGTCACTTCCTGCCTACGCTGGAGAAGCTGAAGAAGAAGACAGTGAAGGTGGTGACGGAGGAGGAGCTACTGAAAGCTGACAGTAAGGGAGATACCCAGGAGGCTGAGCTCCTCATCCTGGATGAGTTCGCTGTGCTCTGCAGAGACCTCTACGCCTTCTACCCGATGCTCATCCATTACGTAGACAATAACAGGTGAGCCTGCTAATTGAGTTGTTTACAGTGGAGTGAGATGAGATGATGTGGTTGTGTTACATCAGTACCATAGGACCTATTGTAATTCAAGACTACACTGGTTTGGGGGCAAGGCTGTGGAGCAGAGGATATTATATTGATGTTTGTTCATCTCTTATAATTTATTATATACATATTCAGTACCAGTCAAAAGTTTGGACACACCTACTCATTCAAGAGTTTCTTTATTTTTACTATTTTCTACATTGTAGAATAATAGTGAAGACATCAAAACTATGAAATGACACATATGGAATCATGTAGTAACCAAAAAAGTGTTTAAAAAATCTAAATAGATTTGAGGTTCTTCAAAGTAGCCATCCTTTGCCTTGATGACAGCTTTGCACACACTTGGCATTCTCTAAACCAGCTTCATGTGGTAGTCACCTGGAATGCATTTCAATTAACAGGTGTGCCTTTTTTAAAAGCTAATTTGTGCAATTTCTTTCTTTCGTAATGCATTTGAGCCAATCAGTTGTGTTGTGACAAGGTAGGGGTGGTGTACAGAAGATAGCCCTATTTGGTAAAAGACCACATCCATATTATGGCAAGAACAGCTCAAATAAGCAACGAGAAACGACAGTCCATCATTACTTTAACTTCTCTGGGATATGTGGGACGTTAACATCCCGCTTGGCCAAAAGCCAGAAAAAATGCAGCCCGCCAAATTCAAATATATTACTATAAAAATCAATCTTTCATGAAATCACACATGAAAGACACCAAATTACAGCTACACATGTTGTGAATCCAGCCAACATGTCTGATTTCAAAAAGGACTTACGGCGAAAGCACACCAAACGATTATGTTAGGTCAGTACATAGCCACAGAAAAACACAGCCATTTTCCCAGCCAAAGATAGGAGTAACAAAAAGTAGAAATAGAGATACAATTAATCACTAACCTTTCATGATCTTCATCAGATGACACTCATAGGACATCATGTTACACAGTACATGTATGTTTTGTTTGATAATGTGCATATTTATATCCAAAAATCTTAGTTTACATTGGCGCCATGTTCAGAAATGCCTCCAAAATATCCGGAGAAATTGCAGAGAGCCACATCTAATAACAGGAATACTCATCATACACTTTGATGAAAGATACATGTTTTACATAGAATTAAAGATACACTTGTTCTTAATACAACCGCTGTGTCAGATTTCAAAAAAACTTTACGGAAAAAGCACACCATGCAATAATCTGAGACGGCGCTCAGATATAACAACATTTCTCCGCCATGTTGGAGTCAACAGAAATACGAAATTACATCATAAATATTCCCTTACCTTTGATGATCTTCATCAGAATGCATTCCCAGGAATCCTAGTTCCACAATAAATCGTTGTTTTGTTCGATAATGTCCATTTACTTATGTCTAAGTAGCTACTTTTGCTAGCTCGCTTAGTGCACGAAAACTTCAAAAAGTTATATTACAGATCGAATAAACTGGTCAAACTAAGTAGAGAATCAATATTCAGGATGTTGTTATCATAACTATCCAATAACGTTCCAACCGGAGAATTCCTTTGTGTCTCAAGAAGTAATTGAAAGCAAGACGATATCATTTGGAACGCGCGTGACCAGGTACTGGCATTCTGCCAGACCAATGACTGAAACACCTCCCATCCGGCTCAACATCACAGTATAAGCTTCATTTCATGTTCTACTGACTGTTGACATCTAGTGGAAGGCGTAGGAAGTGCAAACAGATCCATATCTTACAGGGAATTGAATAGGAAATGAGTTGAACATCGACCAGCCTCAGAATTCTCACTTCCTGTTTGGATTTTTTTCTCATGTTTTTGCCTGCCATATGAGTTCTGTTATACTCACAGACATCATTCAAACAGTTTTAGAAACTTCAGAGTGGTTTATATCCAATAGTAATAATAATATGCATATATTAGCATCTGGGACAGAGTAGGAGGCAGTTCACTATGGGCACGCTATTCATCCAAAAGTGCAAATGCTGCCCCCTATCACAAAGAAGTTAAGACATGAAGGTCACTCAATCCGGATCATTTCAAGAACTTTCAAGTGCAGTTGCAAAAACCATCAAGCGCTATGATGAAACTGGCTCTCATGAGGACTGCCACAGGAAAGGAAGACCTAGAGTTGCCTCTGCTGCAAAGGATAAGTTCATTAGAGTTACCAGTTTAAAAAATTGCAGCCCAAATAAATGCTTCACAGAGTTCAAGTAACAGACACATCTCAACATCAACTGTTCAGAGGAGACTGTGTGAATCAGGCCTTCATGGTCAAATTGCTGCAAAGAAACCACAACACAACCACATCACAACACAAATGAACAGATGATCTCCGCATGTGTGGTTCCCACCGTGAAGCATGGAGGAGGAGGTGTGATGGTGCTTTGCTGTTGACACTGTCAATGATTTATTTAGAGTTCAAGGCACACTTAACCAGCATGGCTACCACAGCATTCTGCAGCTATACGCCATCCCATCTGGTTTTATGCTTAGTGGGACTCTCATTTGTTTTTTAACAGGACAATGACCCAACACCTCAAAGAAGGAGCGTGATTGAGTAGTGCATCAGATGACCTGGTCTCCACAATCACCTGACCTCAACCCAATTGAGATGGTTTGGGATGAGTTGGAGCGCAGAGTGAAGAAAAAGCAGCCAACAAGTGTTTAGTATATGTGGGAACTCCTTCAAGACTGTTGGAAATGCCTTCCAGGTGAAGCTGGTTGAGAGAATGCCAAGCTGTCATCAAGGCAAAGGGTGGCTACTTTGAAGAATATCAAATATAAAATAGATTTTGATTTGTTTAACACTTTATCGGTTACTACATGATTCCATATGTGTTATTTCATAGTTTTGATGTCTTCACTATTATTCTACAATGTAGAATAAAGAAAAATCCTTGAATGAGTAGGTGTGTCTAAACTTTTGACTGGTTGTGTGTGTACGTACAGTGGCAAGAAAAAGTATGTGAACCCTTTGGAATTACCTGGATTTCTGCATAAATTTGTCATCACATTTTCATCTTCATCTAAGTCACAACAATAGTGTGCTTAAACTAATAACACACAAATTATTGTATTTTTCTTGTCTATATTGAATACATCATTTAAACATTCACAGTGTAGGTTGGAAAAAGTATGTTAGAATGGGCAAAACGCCCCCCCCCTTTTCACACACGACAGTGTCTAGGGTTTCCCGAGAACAGTGTGACAAACAAAAAGCTTCCAGTCAGTGGAAGTTCTGTGGGCGAGAACAGTGTGACAAACAACAAGCTTCCAGTCAGCGGCAGTCCTGTGGGCGAGAACAGTGTGACAAACAACAAGCTTCCAGTCAGCGGCAGTCCTGTGGGCGAGAACAGTGTGACAAACAACAAGCTTCTAGTCAGCGGCAGTCCTGTGGGCGAGAACAGTGTGACAAACAACAAGCTTCTAGTCAGCGGCAGTCCTGTGGGCGAGAACAGTGTGACAAACAACAAGCTTCCAGTCAGCGGCAGTCCTGTGGGCGAGAACAGTGTGACAAACAACAAGCTTCCAGTCAGCGGCAGTCCTGTGGGCGAGAACAGTGTGACAAACAACAAGCTTCCAGTCAGCGGCAGTCCTGTGGGCGAGAACAGCTCGAAGGAGAATGGTAAGAATCGTGTAAGCTAAGAGGCTGGCCACAAACAGACAAATAACGGCGCAGTGGTGTGCAGAACGACACAACTCGTCAATCCTTGTCACGGATGAGCTATTGCAGCAGATGACCGAGTTCCACTCCTACCAGCTAAAAACAAGAAGCGGCTCAAGTGGGTGCGCGATCACCAACACTGGACAATTAAGTAGTGGAAAAACATCACCTGGTCCAACAAATCCCGGTTCCTGTTGCATCATGCATGCTGATGGCGGAGTCAGGATTTGGCGTAGGCAAAGTCCATGAGTCCATGGACCCATCCTGCCTGGTGTCAACAATACAGGCTGGTGGCGGTGGTGTACCGCCGTCCAATCTGCAGAAACTGTGTGATGCCATCGCCTCAGCATGGACCAACATCCCTGTGGAATGTTTCCGACTTGTGGAATCCATGCCCGAAACATTCAGGCTGTTCTGGAGGCAATGGGGGGGGGGGGGGGGTCGCACCGGACCGGGTACTAAATGGATGTACCTAATAAACTGGCTGGTGAGTGTATATTATATATAATAATCATCTCCTCTCTCTCCTTTCTCCTGCAGGTCCAGGTGGCTGAAAGAACCAGACGCTGACTCCAATGAACTCTTCAGAATGGTGGCTGAGATCTTCATCCTCTGGTGCAAATCACATGTACGATTTCTCCTTATCAACAATGGACAAACTAGCGATTACAATAGATAGTACATTTTAGATTGAGAAATGAGCAAAGCAGAAGGTGTCTTCATCATGTACATTGGATTTGCTCTTTCCTCAGAACTTCAAAAGGGAAGAGCAGAACTTTGTGGTTCAGAATGAAATCAACAACCTGTCATTCCTGACTGGTGATAGCAAGACGAAGATGTCAAAGGTAGGGCTTATTAATATGTGGCTGCTTTCTGAGACAAACAAAACAGCAGGGGCGCAACTTTGCTTTTAGAAGTTTATCCAGTCGAATAAACACTCCCTCAGCCTACCTGACTGAGGAATCTGCAAGGTCCTAAAGCACAATATTGCCTTGTGTTGTATCACATTCCAATGATAAAACTGGGGGGGGACAAAAATGCAATTTCAGTGAAAGTTGCACCCCTGCAAAACAGTACAGCATATTCCCACTGCTGGAGTGCTCTACTACTATAACTTGGAGCACTCTGCAACCCCTGTGGTCATGTATGTTCACATCCTAACCCAGCTAACCTCAGTCCAACCTCCTGCTGCTATCTGTCAGCACATTCCAGCTGAGCCTTGTTACTGTGCTCCATTCTGCAGATTCAGCTCTTTCTCTCTCCCTGCTCCAGCAACCCTAACACTCATATCCCCCGTGGCCAAACAACACAACTAATATTCCCTCACAAACAGAAGCCATGTCACCTCCTCAGGTACAGGGAATAGATTTGTTGATAGTTTAATTTTTTAAATCCTGTCTGCTTGTACACTTAATTCACTGGAAGCGCCATGCTCTACCAACTGAGCCACACGGGACCACAATAGTCTGCCCTGCCTTGCTGTTAACACATTACACCAGCCAATCATTAGCGCTTATCACCCCTCCATCAGCCCTGCTTGCCATCATAACGAGCGTTTCTCATTCCCTTATGGGCCGAACATGTCCCAGCTCTGTTATTGAGAGTCAACACGCCCATGACAAATAACATGATCACGTCATTGGTGTTTCTGGGTGATGGATATCCTGCGCTGGTGTGTGTGGCACCTACCTCCCACTGGCTGTCTCTATTACACGGAACCCAAACCGGCTGCGCACGTGCGCCATTGTGCATAAACAAAAAAAAATCCCCCCACACCAAACGCGATCACGACAAGCAGGTTAAAATATCAAAACAAACTCTGAACCAATTACATTAATTTGGGGACAGGTCGAAAAGCATTAAACCTTTATGGCAATTTAGCTAGCTAGCTTGCACTTGCTAGCTAATTTGTCCTATTTTGCTAGCTTGCTGTTGCTAGCTAATTTGTCCTGGGATATAAACATTAAGTTGTTATTTTACCTGAAATGCACAAGGTCTTCTACTCCGACAATTAATCCACACAAACGGTCAATCGAATCGTTTCTAGTCATCTCTCCTCCTTCTAGGCTTTTTCTTCTCTTGACTTTATATTACGATTGGCAACTTTCATAAATTAGGTGCATTACCGCCACCGACCTCGTTCGTCTTTCAGTCACCCACGTGGGTATAACCAATGAGGAGATGGCACGTGGGTACCTGCTTCTATAAACCAATGAGGAGATGGGAGAGGCAGGACTTTCAGCGCGATCTGAACTGACTTCTATTTTAGCCCTTGGCAACGTAGACGATCGTTGGCGCGCGCGGGCAGTGTGGGTGCAATAATTTAATAATATAGATTTCTAAATGTATTTTGCAACGCTCGTGCACGCGGCGTGAGTGTTGTAGTCAGCCTGTGTCACTCAGCTCCCGTACTGGGCGGGTGTGTGTGTGTGTGTGTGTGTGTGTGTGTGTGTGTGTGTGTGTGTGTGTGTGTGTGTGTGTGTGTGTGTGTGTGTGTGTGTGTGTGTGTGTGTGTGTGTGTGTGTGTGTGTGTGTGTGTGTGTGTGTGTGTGTGCATCCATACAGTTAATGGTGTTTCTTTCTCTCTTGCTGAGTTGAATATGAGTGTCTTCTGTGTGCCAGCTTCTCAGTGCAGTCCTTTTTTTATAACACCTCACCGTATGGGTACAGGCAAACTGTGGGCGAATGCTGCTTTCAGGCTATAGCTACATTTGAAATGCTTCATGGGCACATATTTTCAGCCGCCAGCGATGGAACAATGCCTTAGTTCCCTCTGCTACCCATAGGTTTAATTCAGCATTTGGTGTGCAGTGTGCTGTGCTCCCACTGTGAAATAAGCACAGTTAGAACAAGGTAGCAATTTAGAAAGTGACTGCATTGGCTATTTATAAAAAGGGTGTGGCCCATCTGATATATTACAAAATGGCATCCTATTCCCTATACAGTGCACAACTTGCACACAAAAGTAGTGAACTATATAGAAAATAGAGTGTCAATAGAGTGCCATTTTTCAGTGAGTGCCAGGTGAAATTATTAATGTGTCATTCCGTCCTGGTAACAGTCAGGGGGTCAGGACCAGGAGAGGAAGCATAAGAGGAAGCGAGGAGAGTTCTACTCCATCCAGACATCCCTGATCGTGGCTGCCCTGAAGAAGATGCTGCCCATGGGACTCAACATGTGCACCCCCGGGGACCAGGAGCTCATCTCCCTGGCCAAGACACGTTACCTCCTGGTGAGAGGGCCTGTCTAGCCCACATGGACCCATGCTGATTGAGGATCAGGTATCACTGGCCACACACTACCTGATGACGGTGTATCTAATTGTTTTTTATGTTTTGCTCAACAGAAGGACACAGATGATGAAGTGAAGGACCATGTGCGGCAAAATTTGCACCTTCAAGAAAAGGTGAGCTGTATATTATGGCATTATTGTAATCCATAAAACTAGCAACTCTATCAAAAATCTGTGATGTTTTCTAACTCCTACACTGTACTAACCCACCCCCAGTCAGACGACCCTGCAGTGAGGTGGCAGCTGAACCTTTATAAGGATGTGATGGTGAAGAACGAGGGGCCTCCAGACCCTGAGAGGACAGTGTTCAGAGTCCAGAGCATATCAGCTGCAGTCTTCCATCTGGAGCAGGTCGGTGGCTGGCTGCACCATGCATCCCCCTTACTGCCTACATCCACTTCTCTATCCGGGCCCCTTATATCCATGTTATAGATCCTTAAGCTGTGATCTATATCCTGGATGCTTTATGTCCTGCTTCTCTGATCTTTACTCAACTTGATAGTAGTTACATTTGTGATCCAAACCATACACCCTGTTTCGTATGTTATATTACAACTTACATATTTTGTCTTCATTTATTCAATGTAGGTGGAACAGCCGTTGAGGTCTAAGAAGTGTGTGTGGCAGAAGCTGCTGTCCAAGCAGAGAAAGCGTGCGGTGGTGGCCTGCTTCCGCATGGCTCCTCTCTACAATCTGCCCAGGTATCACACAACCATCTACATGTTGTGTAGTCAGTCCTTTACAAACATAAATATTACAATAGAATAGTCAAATATTACAATAGAATACCCCAGCTGCTGATGTCAGTATTGGGAGGCAGCAGGCTGTGTTAAGTTTAGCATTCTCTCTCATTTCCAACCCTACACTATTTCTTTCTCTATGCCTCATGAGTCTCGCCCCTCTTTCCTGGGCTCTGACCCTGTATTAATATGAAGCGTCCCTCCCCTAATCTGTACGACAAATGTCTCGCCTCAGGCAGTTATCAAGGAATAGAAAAGGACACTAGCAATTTCATGCCCTGTTGCACTGTAACTCAATCACAGAGACTCAGGAGGAGAGACAGTGGGGAGAAAAACAATTAAGAGCCCGACATGGGGGCGGCCATCTTTAATGTGTGCTCTCATGTCTCTCCTCGTCACCAAATGATTAATTCCATCTAGTTATTGTTGTTTTTTGGAGAATGTGACATTGCATCATATTGTTGAGTAATCAGTAAGCACTGGCCTTTTGAGTCAGGGTAAATCTAGAAATGTTAAGGACATTTGATGAAATGTCAGTGTACTTTTCCTTTCCACCTCTAATACTATCACATAACTCTCTCTGTACCCTTTGTGACAGTGGCTTACCACCCTTTTACAATATATCTACTATTCTGTCTCTGCTACTTTACCCTCTCTCTGTTCTCTCCTGAATGACTATACTGTACCTCCCCTCAGGCACAAAAGTAATAATTACTTCCTGAACGCCTACCGACGCTATTGGCTCGAAAAAATGCATGAGAACACAGACTATGACAGTCTGCTCTCCATGCTAACGGTAATGTAATGTTCAGACAACGTTTGTGACCTGTTCCTCCCCCCTCCTCCCAGCCATGGTTTGTACTATAACTATAACTCTCATACTGTGATCCCGCAGGCTTTCTGACTGGTCCGCCTATTATAAAGCTACACTCATCACTAAAATATTCACTCTGACCAAATGCTTTTTCTTCTAAGTTATAGGTTTCTGTACCGATGTCGCTGTAATTTATATACCATATATTTTATTTAGCTTTAATCATTACAGTGTACTGTAGAAGTTGCTAGAATCAATATGTCCTGTGATCATTTTTACTGGTGTATACATGAAAGGTTTATGAAATGGGGGGGGTACAGTTCAAACTTCCAAGGTGTTTCTCAATGGTGACCAGTTGGATTTGCCAGTGCCCTATATGAGGATTTCCCAAACTCGGTCCTGGGGCCCCCCCTGGGTGCACTTTTTGTTTTTTGCCCTAGCATTACACAGCTGATTAAAACAATCAAAGCTTGATGATGAGTTGGTTATTTGAATCAGCTGTGTGCTCCTTGGGTAAAAACCATAATGTGCACCCAGGGGAGGGGGAAAGCAGGACAGAGTTTGGGAAGCCCTGCCCTATACTAACCAGTATTAACCGTTCTTAACGTAATACCCCCCTCCTCTCCTCTTCCTCCTGGTCCACCCTGCTAACCCTCCTAATCTCCCTCTACCCCCCCAGGCATCGCTCTATTAACCTCTTCCTCCTGGGCTATCAGAGAATATGGATAGAAACAGAGACGTACTCTTTTGAAGAGAAGCTAGTGCAGGACCTGGCAGTAAGTACTGTACCTGTCCACCCCAGTGCCCAGCCCTCTCTTTGTGCTCTCTCTGTGGGGCTAGTCTCTTTTCTCCGTCCTCACCTGGCCGTGCTACAACACGAACGCTTCGCCAGTACAATGCCCGCCAAGTGCCGCAGGGGTTCTGCCAGTCATCCATGTTCTGCCCCTGGCTCTGTGTGGCTCTGTCCCTTGCAAACTGAAACGCCTACGTGGGCACGCATGACATCACCCTGGATGTCAGTGCCGGCTGTACTGTACTGTAACTGTACCGTTGTCCGTTTCTAGAGC
This sequence comes from Salvelinus namaycush, assembly GCF_016432855.1. Taxonomy (NCBI): domain Eukaryota; kingdom Metazoa; phylum Chordata; class Actinopteri; order Salmoniformes; family Salmonidae; genus Salvelinus; species Salvelinus namaycush. Next base: position 27,388,851 of record NC_052334.1, on the reverse strand, counting down.
TGTTTCCCTTCCTACAGGGGTAAGAGAGCATCCAACCACGATGCTACGGCTTACTGGTGAAATTTATGGAAGGTGTGGCATCCTTCATAAATTTTCTGTTGCAGCATGGACAAAGTATAGTGTCATAGTCATGTCGTTTGAGGAATTTGTTGTAATCAAAGAATTAAGATATAATGTCCGTGTAAGGGTTGCTTTCTTTACAACTTTGATTCGAGATATCTCTGAAATTCTTCAAAACCCCATGCCGCCCTGTGTAAGAACCTGCTACATTTATCAAAACAGCAATGAAGAAAAATGGTTATAAACACTCTATAACACTTTATAAGCCTTTTTACAAATATGATAGATTTAAAATGTAGGGAAAGTGGCTACATCCTAAAATAGATGACCATGTGGAATAGTATTCCCTCTACCACTATTTTTGCCCCATCCTTTCCTGGTGGCCTCTCTTCATTGGGAGAGTATCTGTGGTGCTCAGGGATAAAGTGGTAGATGAGTATAAAGTATTATAGAGTATGGATCAGGCTCATGGAGAGTCATGCTTAACTTCCATCTTCCTCCCTTTATCTCTACTGAACACACACCTTCACACCGCTAACTTTGATACTGCTGTACCATCTGAATGTACTGTGTGTATGTCCCTGTGTGTGGGCCTGCATGGTCTGCTGATGAGTGGCGTGTCATACCCGGAATGCTTTCAGTCTGTGATTCAATGGGCCATCACACTAGTAATGAAGCAACATGGTGGGACAGGGTTTGACTGCACATTCTGCATCTTTCATTTCAATTTGCTTCTGTTGATCAAGTACACCTTGTTGTCTCTAAGGTGAGTGATGTACAGAGGAGACTGTTTTATATAATGGCAATGGTAACTGCATATGGATAGTAACTTATCCATATTTCTGCTTGATACCTTCCCACTGGGCACAGACGTGAGTTCAACGTCTAGTTTTGATTCACATTTTGTTGAGTTGTCAACTAATGTGCATTGAACGTGCAATCAACAAAAAAATTCACAATGTCATTTAGGTTAAAGGTTAAACGTTGGGTGAAAAAAAAGACCATACCCTTACTTTTTGCAAATCCAATCAGTTTTCCACATTGATTCAATGTCATCACATATATTTTTGGGGTTGAAATCACATGGAAACAATGTTGATTCAACCAGTTTTTGCCCAGTAGATTGGCCTTGGTAACCGTTATTCCTGAAGCGTGTTGCAGTGTAATTTGAACAACTAACTTTATTTGTTGCAATTTCACTAATTCAAAGTAAAGTTATTGTGATCTTTAAAATGTGTATCAACTCAGTGTAGGCACATTTCGTCACTCAGAGGGTAAAGGGCACTGCTGTAATGACAGGTAATTGGGTCTCAGGGTAGGGTGGTACTCTGATGTGTGGCTGGGTGTTTGTGCAGAAGACCCAACTGAAGGTGGAGGAGGAGGAAGAGGAGGAGGCAGAGATTCAGCCAGACCCTCTTCATCAGCTCATCCTGCATTTCAGTCGCAATGCGCTCACTGAGCGAAGGTAAACACACACACACACACACACACACACACACACACACCTAGGCACCTGGCATCGTGCTGCTAGCTCCATCTGTGCTATGTAATATTGCCGGTGTATCCCTTGGCTAATAAACTGTCGCATTGAACTAAAACACTGCAGCATTTCTCCCCACACAGGGAGAGGCCCTCGAGCACAAGTAATTGTGTCACATTTATTCTTAGTCATGCACCTGAGAGATGTGTTTATTATGGAGTGTATTTGTTTAGTTATGTAAGGTTCATTCACACATGTTTATTCTGCTTTTCCATTCAGTTCTTTGGAAGAGGATCCTTTGTATATTGCGTATGCAGACATGATGGCAAAGGTACAAAGCCTATATGAATCTGCTTTTGGATACATGTCTTTAGTGTCATGTAGAGGTTACCAGAGATCTGACTACCAAAACTTTTGTCTTTAGAGTTGTGCAGAAGATGAAGAAGAAGAAGATGAAGAAGGAAAAGAGAAAACGTTTGAGGTGTTTTGGACCTCCCATCGAGATATTAGATTTGACTAGTTTCAATGGTTTTGTAAGGAGCTGTGTTTGTTTACATGGTGTGTGTTTACATGATGTTTGTTGACCTGTTAGGAAAAAGAGATGGAGAAACAGAAGACTCTGTACCAGCAGGCCAGGCTGCATGACAGAGGAGCTGCTGAGATGGTGTTACAGATGATCAGCGCCAGCAAAGGTACACACACACACACACACACACACACACACACACACACACACACACACACACACACACACACACACACACACACACACACACACACACACACACACACACACACACACACACACACATACATACATACATACATACATACATACATACATACATACATACATACATACATACATACATACATACATACATACATACATACACACACACACACACACACACACACACACACACAATATGATCCCTGATTATCCTCTTTAGGTACGCTTGGGCCCATGGTGACCTTTACCTTGAAGCTGGGCATCTCTATACTCAACGGAGGCAACATACTGGTTCAGCAGGTATATCAGAATATTTATGGTCCATATCAATCTTTTCAGTATGTACAGTGGCACTGTACAGCTCAATTTGTTTTGTGTATTTCCTTTTTTGTAGAAAATGCTTGACTATCTGAAGGAAAAAGGAGATGCTGGCTTTTTCAAGAGTTTGTCAGGACTCATGCAGTCTTGCAGGTAAAATGATATCACAACACACAAACAAATCTTTGACTGTTTGACATTCAAACAGAGCAAAACTATACATGTTAAAAGATATAAACCACATTGGCTCTCTTTCCTTCAAATTCATTAGTGTCCTGGATTTGAATGCATTCGAAAGGCAAAACAAAGCGGAAGGTCTTGGGATGGTGACGGAGGAAGGATCAAGTAAGTGAGGGGAATCACTAGACTACCTCAGACAGACATATGCACAGTAATCTCTCTTTCCTGTCAGAAAGGAATGACATTTGAATTCTGATATATTAAATACATGCATATCTTAGAATTGTTTTGTGTTAATGAAAAGTAATTGTAGATGCGTTTTGATAATAAGATAACAATTTATTTTCTTACCTTTGAGAGTCAAGTCTACTTGGTGCTATTGGCGAATGCTGAACCATGATGCTCCGTACAGATTTGTTATGTCTAAAACCATAAACAAGTATAAAATATAAATATTAAGTAGACAACGAATATATAATTCTAAAGACTCCATGTTGATTTCATCTGACCCCTCCCACTTCCTCCCACCCACCCACAGGGTCATAAATTGCCTGTCTTCTGATTGCCAACCAGTGAATGCTCACAGACAAAGCCTGTCTAAAATTGCATTATTCAACTAATATGATTTTTGGTGGGTTGCTTTTACTGCTTGTGCTACACCAAGTGGTCACTGTGTTCCTATTAACACCTTGTTGTAAATTCTGAATCGGTCCATAGAGAAACTGAATTCATTAATGGAGACTTACTGAACCTTGTGATGGAGGTCATGTCAAGATTACATCTGGAGGCTATTCCTTCATATTTATAAGCAAGCAATAACAGCAGTCCATAAGGATACACCACCTGTCATTACGATTGGTCAGCCGATGTCCAACCCACCAGCTAATGATTGGCCCATGCCTTTGTTATGTTAGAAGAAGGCCTGTGATAGGGCTACTACAGATACATGGTGCAGCATTAGCGCGCCACATTCGCTCTTATGTTTGTGATGAAAAAGCTCATCTCCATGTCACGTATGTCATTGTGTCTGTGTTCATGAGCCTGTGCTACTGTATGTTCCTCAGTCATGTGACATCTGAGCACTGTCTGTCAACGAGATAGAAAACAGATCTATACACAATAGATCACCCACCATAGAAGCGGTTGGATCTAATGGAGTGCATACAGTAAATGGCTATGTTCTCCTAGATACTCCAGCTCATTCCAACCTCATGTAACCAGGCATAAGTGATGGTGACTGCAGTCCTGTAGTGTTTCTCACCCCCTGTCCAACACCAGTCCTGCCAAACTGTGCAGCAGAACCTGTAGACCTACCTGAGACTCTTAACCGCATGTCTACTGTATGTCCAACGCCTAAAGTGATGTCGATATAGATCTCTTCTTCCTTACTTCTTATTGAAACTCAATGTCTTCTCCTTTGCTTATGTCTGCTTTTTTTGTTTGTTTCTTCTTATCATATTTTAACTCATCGGTCGCAGTCAACGTGAGTGAGCGGGGTAAATACATGGTTTAGATTCTACTCATTTCGCAATGCTGCCATCCTGATTGCTCTCCGTCCAGCTCCCAACCCTTCTCCCTCCCCTCTGTCTGGAATGTAATAATAAAATACTGATCTGAAGGAACACATGCATGCTCCAATAAGACATATGGTCAGATTGTTCAATCCATAGCATCAGACCCCGACAGACTCTTAACTCTCTCTCCTGCCATACAAAGTTAGTGCTTGTGGTCTCCTCCTATACAAAGTTAGTGCTTGTGGTCTATGTGGAAACTTGTCTGTCTCTTTTATGTTGATACTACTAACCAATATTACTTGATAAAGTAAATCAGGAATAAGAATAACATTCCCAAAGCTTTGCTTGGATCTGAAGTACAGAACAACAAAGCTCTGCCATGCAGTTGTATACCGAACATCATTCCCTGCATACAGTATGTACTGTATATCAAGAAAGTGATATGAATATCTCAGAGGGAGCCTATACTTTCATGACAAAGTCTCCTAGTCTAGGAGCTTGAGGACTAGATAGCAGCTTTGTATTGAAGTGAAAGTTATGCTAGCCATGGT